>NW_011887746.1:1227207-1229803 GCF_000806365.1 Fopius arisanus | reverse complement strand
CATGGCTTTTGAGTGCCATATGACCCAAGAATGGAGAATCACGAGAATATTATAGAAATTAACTAATTCGTCAATGAAGAATTATTGCAATTATTGAATATGAAGAATTCTACAGAATTTCATGTTACTTTGTGGCTGATAAAAATTCCCAGTTTTTTAAGGTTGTCGTATCGTAAAATTTTCGTTCGACAGTTTTCAGTTCGTTATGGAATAGTTAAAAAAATTAGCTACAAAATGAGTCCTTTCCGCTTGCGGTTGACTTTTTGGAACTTGAGATATTAATTTTTTTAATTCAAGTGATTTAACACGTGTTTAAATAGAGTTCCACCGATTAGAATTTTTAAATAAATTTATATTATATTATTTATATTATTTCTAAATTTATAAAATATCAACGGCTCGACAGTTTTCGAAATAAAAAAAACATTGAATATATATCGTGGGAGGAAATACAGAAAAAAAAATTAAATTGATTGACCATTTGGTTTACGCGATATAATTATCGAAAACCCATGAATTTATATAATTATAAATAGTTAATATGGAAAATATATAGTTATGCTTTAGCTATGCATGTACAATGCAATTAATCAAGTGCGGCTATATACCGTGAACAGATTGTGTTCTAAACTGGCCCGTTTTACAGCGGACAAACTTTTTGCAGAGACTGTCGCGATACGACAACCTGAAGTGAAACAACGTATGAAAGTTCATCCGCAAAATTCAAGAAAATTGGGATTTTCATCTTGAATGATAAATATTTCTCAATGAAAGCTTGAATTTTTAATAGATTGAAAATTTACGGAAATTATTGATTGGATTTTGGATATGTTCATAGTTTTTCAGTCATAAAGATCTGAAAATTGAGAATTGCTATTTTTAACATTAACCATTAATATTTAAAAAAATTAGTTAATTCGTGAACCTAAGAATCCACCGAAATTGTGTAATTTTGCATCAGTGTTCAATATCTTTTTACTAAAAAGAACCTCTTTACAATGATGGAATTGTACTTAATTGTTAGTGTAATTTGGTTGGTATTAAAATACTGAGTGCATACGCCAGATAAATTTGCAAGGAAGATCGCCATGTATTTTTGAAAAATGGAAGAATTTTGAATGGAGTAAGAGAATATTTTGATGAAAATTGCTACCTCTTCTCCCCTCTGCAACAGAGTACTGATGATTCCCACGTGGCCATACCTCGCAGCTGTATGAATGGATCTTGCACCTCGTTTATTTGGCATGTGCAAGTACACCCCCTTCTTAAACAACATTGTGGCACACTCGGAGTGGCCATTTAACGAGGCGATGTGCATCAGGGTGGAGCCGTCCTTGGTTCTCTCAAAAATACTGGCTTTAAATTTATCAGCTAGAAGTTCAATGACCGTTGCGTGTCCGTTTTCAGCTGCCAGATGCATAGGTGTCCGATCCTGGCAATCTGTGATCGAAGCCGATGCACGAACTCCGTAGAAATATTTCACCAGGGTCTCATCACCCTCGGCACTCGCGATGTGCAGAGGCGTCTGGCCCTCTCCCTGAGGACAATTATCATTATTCCACACTGATAATAGAAATACCTTCTACCAAATAAATAGTCAACAACTAAATTCCCATTTGATATGCAAGTTTTTTCTTCCAGCTATCGATTTATTCGGCAGATGTTATTGCTTTTTGTTGGGGCATGCCCGGGATGATTGGTGCGAGGATAAAATAAAATGCAACAACTTCGGGGAAGATTTGTTGGTGACTGAATGCTCCACCGGGTGAACTCACCTGACGCACTGCGACAATTACCCCTCATATATTACGCATGCAAAAATAACGCCCATGTACCCTCTAACAATAGTAATTAAATTTTCTATGTTTCCCAGGTTTATAACGCGGGTCTATTTTGAGTATGTAGATCACTTTTTGCTGTACAAAACATTCCGGTAAGAACAGGGGAAACGTTTTAGCTTGAGAGATAAATTTTTCAACATAAATTCAAATTAGAGAAATTAAATATCCGACAGTTGTATTCTAATGAAATTCTTTGATCCTTTCATGGGGGAAAGGTTTTGATAAAAATAAAATGTTGTTTTTTATTTTGTTGATTTAATTGGAGTGAGCTGGCGAAATTACTCACGTTTTGCATATCAACTGCTGCTCCGTAATCAACAAGAATCCTGACCATATCAACATCGCGTCTTCTAGCAGCCAGATGGAGGGCTGTGTCTCCAGCTGGTGTTGTTGCTCGAAGTTGCTCTGGTGCCTGTTGAGCCAATAGTTCTCGACACATCGACTGATTTCCCGCCTCCACAGCCAACAGCAGAGGAATTTTCCCTCTCTGTGGATCAATGAAATCATCAACTCCAGAGAAACTTTATCAGTATAAAAATAATGAATAAAAAACCACTAGGTTCAATTGAACGCTATCAGGTTGGAGAGTTCTTAAAATTAAGAGTGATGCTGTTGGGATAAGAAATAATTTTTTTCACATATAAAATCATTTTCCCGGGTTGATTCATACGCACTCGAACGGTTTCGGAGAGGGCATCAAGGGTTGCTTTCCAATTTTTGCTCAAACCCCGACGCTTTTTCTCCGTTATCCCCGA
>NW_011887746.1:1224286-1226342 GCF_000806365.1 Fopius arisanus | reverse complement strand
GGATTGAAATTACTTACACCCCCGGTGGCATAAGGATCCACTCCTCTCTTCGAAAGGAGCAATTTGACGACATCTTCCCTGGAGTACATCGCGGATATGTGCAGGGCATTGTAATTGTCCTAATAAGTAAAAAAAAGGAGATATCAATGGCGCGTAAAACCGCAGCGATGTAATGATGAAAAAAATGATGTAAATTTCGAGAAAAATTGTTCTCCTCGGGTTATCACGGGCAATAACGTAATGAGGCCGTAAATAACATTTGGCCGCACCCACGCCGATCCGGTAAAGCCCAAGTCCTCAGAAATCCTTGACGTTGCCCAGTCATTCCAATCAGAGCTTATTAACATGCTATTCGGAAATTATATCGGGGCCAGTGGAAGGAGACGAGCTCTGTTCAGCCGGTCGATATCAGGTGCGTGTGCACCTTCTTAGGGTGCACTGGAAAATTCTTTCGGTTCTGAAATTCTCGACCATTTGATACCATCACGTTGATATTCTTCAAGAATTTTACAGCCCAATATTTAATTTTCTTAGGAATATCAAATTTTCGACACGAAAACTCCATTAATTCGGTGACCGCTCTAAATAGATATCAGTTATTACAGAAAAAAATAATACACTGTTAAAATATCACAGACAAATATTAGATTATCAAAATTACATAAGCAAACAAATTGATTTATTACAGGAATTATTTTGCTTGTTATCTATTTTTTTTATGTTTTTTTGTTATATTTTTCAATGTGATATTAATATTGTGTGATATTTAACATAGTAATCATTTATTTCTGGGACCTTCACATTTTTTTTCCAGCAATCAAATCTGATTTCCTAGTATAAGCACAACAAAATGTGGAAGTAAAAGAATGAAGTAAAAGAATGAAGTAAAATAAAGTAGATAATTCAAAACTAATATTGATATTATTAATATTGTTACGTATTGGTTCTCTCAGTTACTCTCAATCACATTCATGTATTCTTTTATTTTATGTCTTAATCCACGAACGCGTTTTTAGTTATTATATATAATAAACTCTTGATTATACATCGGATCATTCTTGTTTAACACTGTCAATAACATAAATATTGACATTATTATTATTATTAATTAATTTTTGTTGTTATGTAATAGAATAAATTTGGAAAAGATTGCGTGGGAAGATTTTTACATTATATTTGAGTAATTGGGATAATTCCGGGGGAATCTTGTGAATTGTGGGGGTAATTAAATTCACATTCACAGTTAGGAATCTTATTTATGAATTCCCGAGTACTGCGTGGCGTTTTATATTCAAAATTATCGCAAGGTGGGATCGAACTACTTTTTAGTTCCACTGACTCTGAAACCGGCCTAGTTAAGCCCCCGTCTGCTTACCTTGACCCTCCTTCACGCAATCTTCTCTGAGGGTGAGGAAAAATCGAGTGACTCATTCTTTCACTGAGGTTCTGACGAATTATGATATTTTTCTAGATTTTGGGTGGATAAATTCCGTCAATTTTTTCATTATGGGGTATTTTTATCATATCAGGACTCAAGTTGAATGTTTGACCAGATTGAGCTTTTTTTCTGGCGGATTCTAGTAGATTCTCCGGCGTCGGAATGCCGACCGATAAATCGAATAGCTTTCTTGGATTTGTCGATTACACTGGTAAAATTTTTCTCAATTTCAGGCAGAAAATCATCTAACATTTGAATTCTATAATTTTGAATCAAATTTCAATTCAAACGGTAGCTTAACTTTGTATTTATCTTGGGAATTCACAAAAATTTGATCTTTTATGTTAAATGATCGGTAATTTTTCATTGAAAGCTTGAGCTTTCATGCTCATCGTGAAAATTTAACATCAAATACATTTGACTTTTAAATCAATTGAAAACTCATCGAAATCATTGTTTAAACTTCCAACATTTTTACGGCTTTTCAGTGTTATATTGAGCTGAGAACAGCGAATTACCAAATTACCAATTTAAGAAATTAAGTATTTCGTCAATGGAGAATTGTGAAATATTTCTAATTTCGCTTCCAAATGGAAGTATTGTTGTATTTTCGCGGGT
>NW_011887746.1:1221652-1223516 GCF_000806365.1 Fopius arisanus | reverse complement strand
AGCGGTGTCATGCCCGTGGTCTGACAATACAAAAGATTCAATTAATAATTGACCAGCTCTGTCATTCTGTCCCGACTTATTCCTGTAATACTGACTGGATCCATGACACCCGCCAATGGCACAGGATTGCCATCATCTCCAGCACTCTGGACCGCCTTCTCCAGCGTCTTGAGCAACTGGTCAACCGGTGCCCATTCACCCCGGCTGGCCAATCCCAGTAGACGTTGAGCAGCTTCTCTGGCGGTTGCCCCAGCAGAGCCAGGCTTACTTCCAGGCTGTGATGGCTCAGCACTTGGCAGACCATTACTCCCAGCTGATGCTGATCCCGGGTCCTCCTTTCCACTCGGACTCTCTTCCTTGCTCGATGCATTTTTCTTATCATCCTTACCACCTTTCTTAGCGTTCGAGCTCATCGTAAACCTGTGTCATCTCTCAAGTCAATTTGTTTACATCACTACATCAATCTCAATTAATCAAATGGTTTTCAAGCAGTCACAGCCTATGATTAATTGTACTCTTGTGATTATAAATTGCTTTTCAACACTGAGACCAATCACTCCTATTTGGATCACACGTATTTCACTGGTGGGTATCGTCCGGGGTCGAGACTCGTTCTCCGCTATTTTTTTTTCTAATCACCAGTCCAGTAATGCACTGGAATTTCACTAGTTTCATTCCATCAGCCACAAAAATACACTAGTCTCCGATAAGAACTGCGCTATCCGAGTAAAAAATCCGTTGATTTTGGAAATAAGTAAAGTGGGAAACTGTGTTTTGCTTGGGTTGATGTGGTGGGTGGGTTGATGGGTGTAGGTAAAGGCAGGAGAATTTTGGAGATTTGAAAAGTGTTGTGTGCACTAGCGTTATCCTCGCGGCTCTGAAGAGCTATCACAACAGAGCATGAGGGAGAAAAGAGAATAGAACTCCGGGGGTGGTTTTAGCCTAACGTTTGTGTGTTCAAGTTGTGTTGCAGAAGGGATCGACCAATCGGAGGAGGTTCGTTAGGGTAACCAGTTAACGTTACAGCGGTGATTTTTAGGTGTGTTGGTTGTGCCCGTAGCAGGGCAACATCTAAGAAAGTGGGGGGGGAAACCACCCACGGCCTTCCAACCACGTCGACACGCGACTTCCGGAACAGCCTGGCGGGCACGCCACGGGGAGGACACGCCGAGGGGCTCAATGTATCCTGCACGATTACTATTACGTCTTCCATAGATGTACTCGAATCTTCTTCCTTAAAAAAATTCGAGAAATATATAATTACGATTATTATTACATACGAATGAAAAAGTTTTGGTGCACACCACGTGAAAACTACCAAATATAGACGCTGGGTCTTTGTTATTCCCGATTTTTCAATGCGCACAATAAAATATTGTAACTCATGCAATATTATTATTATATATTATATAATTCCGCACTCGTAGTAAAAGGTATATAGATTCAAATTGATTTACAAATAAGCATAAATTTACATGCAAATGTATATTATATATGGGTAGCTGGTGATAGTAGAAATAGTTGTCAATAAGATGGTCACTCTTATTGAAGTTATCGTGAAATAAAAAACTAACGGATAACAAGAGGTGTGGGATTCTATAATTATTGAACCTTTCATTTAATTTTTGCTTAATTTGTTTAATTGTTTCCTTAAAGTAAGGGTGAATTTGGATTGAGATGTTGGACTTCCCTTGAGCATTGACTGATAAATTGAGACGTGTTAATACCGAAACGTTCCGCATTGCAGTGGACACGGGCATCACCAATTGTCTGACAGTATAAATTACGAGGAAGACTTCCCCGCGAACTCGACGATTTGCATTGGACGCGATTTATGTTTCGAGATGTGTGTTAGTCTCGTGCA
>NW_011887746.1:1218542-1220777 GCF_000806365.1 Fopius arisanus | reverse complement strand
AAAATGGTATTTTATGAAAAACGGCTCTATCAATTGAACTGAATTTTGGCACAGACTGAGTCCTTAGTAATATTTGTAATTTGACGAAACTTCAGCGTTTTTGGAATAACTTTTGCTATTTTTCTTTAATTTTCCAGAAGAGTGAGCAAAGTTGACCATCCACATATGCACATATACACATGATGCAGAAATTTTGTATTTTACGCGGATCATTCCAGATCATTTGCAAGCATAATTAGAAAACCCAAAATCGGAGGATTACAAAAGGATTACTCCATTCACCAGTGAAAAGAAAAAATACTAGATTCTCTCCTCTCATACACCTGAGAGGCAATAAGAGGAGAAAAAAATCATATTATTCGTATTCATATAGCACAAAATGTTTAGCCTTTTTTATGCATACATGCGCTCCCATTTATTTAAAGGCTTACTTTATCTTCTGTTTTAAGACTAACAAATCACAATTATCAATTACAATAAATTTATATGTATAAAGACATTGAATACTGCTAAACAACCTGAACAGAGGTCACATGGGTAGCCATTGGTTAAACTACAGATTACACCTTATATCACATTTTTGTAAGTCCGGTTTGTATTCATGTATGTGTTATTTATTTCTGCGTTATTATTATTGCTATTACTTATTTTATTATAATCATAAAAAACAAATTGCTAGGAATTTCGATTTTGTGGTATTCTTTGTTACACTGCATCATAAGAAGATAATATAGTCATTCATTAGTTTGATTTGATGTTTTTAATAGGAATTTGCATTTGCATTACATGATTAAGTCCAAAAAATCGTCAATTTCGCATTGGATCAAGGCTTTTTTTCCGGACTATATTTCTCACCGAGATTAGGCATGTCATATGTCGTTTGCCCACGATCTAAGCTTTCGAATCCGTTATGAGAAAGGCCAATGCAACGTTTCCTGTTACTGATATAATCGAATATCTACGAAGGGTCTTTGAGGGTGTAAGGATGTGCAAGAGTCTACAAGAGTGTGTAAAGGTTTATAAGAATCTATCTATACGCGTCTGCATTCAATTGTTAGTCCATATTTATGGTTTTTTTTCTCAGAATTCTTGGCGTCATTAGCACCAGAAAATCATGAAAATCCACTGCATGAGTCATTGCATTTGAACGCTGAGATCCTGTTTTGACGATAGATTTATTCGAATTCAATCGATTTATCACTTCTATTTAGTGAATTAGGAACTTATGAATATTAACTTTTGTAATCTGTGCAATGATTAAGTCAAAAAGTACCGTTCGTGAATATAAACCGAAGAAATTCTAGCATTCTAGCATTTAGCACTCCGATTCTAGTGCTTGGCACAGTAATATTTCTTGTAAGTGTATCGAGATTTTGCGCAGTTACTTCGTGCAAGTTATTTATTTAGTTAAGACATTCTTCATAGACCGCACGATGCGAACTGATCCTCTTCGAGTTCCCCCCCACTACTTAGTGGAAATTTTGTACTTCGTTCCCAGCATAAATTAGCGATTAGATACGGTTCGGGGTCGGTAAAACGTAATGCTCGTGATTTTTTAATCGACTTTATCAGCGAATATCATCCTCACACCGCTGGTGAGTTCTTTCAAAATTTTACTGGTTGTCAGTCGAGTGTTGCAACAGGACGCGATATGTTTTTTTTGGCAAGACAGGTCGGTCGATGTTGTTTTACTCAACGTTCTGCAGCGGCGAAAGTAAAATTGAGAATTCATGCGCGGAGTTGTCACAATGGAGCAGGTGAGTAACACAAAAAAGGAATATAAAACTTCCTACGACTATTACTGAAAAATTAATGATTTCCTACTATTTTCTATCGATTTTTTAAAATATGTTGATTTTTGACAGTCCATTATCTTGCGTAAGTGCGTAAAGAACGACTTTTTTGCACGCAAGTGTAACGCACCCTATTCTTATAATACTTGCCGAGGTCACTCTTTACAACCGTAGTAAGAGTGATGTAAAGCTTCGCTTTGCGCATGGCCTCTGAGCTGTTCCCATACCGTGTGGAAAAGAACCGTTTTACGCACACTGTACAGTTCCGAAAAATAAATTTCCCGACTTTGACGTACCTCTAAATGGCTCTTCAATATTGTTCTCCAGCTGTTGAAACAGTCGACAAATCGGTGCCCGATGGTTTGTCCTACAAGTTCATGCCCGGAACAATTCCTCTTGTTGACATGACAGTTGGTCAGCTGATAGAAAATGCAGCGAAACA
>NW_011887746.1:1214301-1217087 GCF_000806365.1 Fopius arisanus | reverse complement strand
TGCGAGTTCCGGAAAGTGAGGTATCAGTAGTCGAATGAAGGTTTTTTTGTGTGTTGATAGTCTGTGGGGAGATATGGTGACCTAATGAATAACCCGAGGATTTGCTTGAATGTTCCTTTCTTCCACGCATTTGGAATCGTCAAGGGATTGATGACAACGTTTTGCAGTGGCGCAACTCTAGTGATCGAGTCACCGATCTTCAACCCGAAAGCGACAATCAATGCTATTGCGAAAGAGAAGTGCACTGGGGCGTATGGGACCCCCACCATGTGGGTAAGAATTTCATTAACCGTGAATCGATCGTTATTTAGTTGCAGAGCATCGAAACATCACAGCCCAGTTTGCAGATGCCACTGAAGACTAAATAATTGCTGTTAAAATTATTTTCAATCAAATTTTCCCTGTGACATTCTAGAAATTCCAGGTCATCTTGCCATTGAGAAACTACGAATTTTGTGGAAAAATCCGACGAAAATATCAATTTCCCTTTTAGTTTTGCCCAACAATTTGTAGATTAATTAAAGAAGAGATGGGAATTTGGTTTAAGATCAATGCGACGAACGCTCAGAAGAACACGAATGCTCCGATGGAGAGCTTACAATGGGCTGCGTCAGGAGGAGCTCATGCATCTCCAGATTTGATTAAGAACGTGATTAGGACATTTTCGGTGGAGAATTTCATGGTGAGTGGATTTACATGCTACGGGGTTGAGGGCCCTGGGACGACCCATAAGAGGTCGATGACTCCGGTCATTCATTCCTATCTATGCACATATCTCTCGGCAAGGAAACTCATGTACATATTCCCTATATCTTCGGTGGAGAGTGTTCGTCGATCAATATCCTTCGAGAAACCGGTGTTTCTCAATTTGCAATTTTCTTTCAATTTTCAACACGCAATTTAACTGATTGAGAATCCAAGAGTCTAATGTAAGAGTGATTTTTCTAAATCTGTCTAATTTTTTTTATCTAAAATATAAGATCTTTAGGAATATGAGATTAGATTAGATTCTTAATAATTTTATTACATCTTTGATATAAAAAATTCAATAGTGATAATACAATTTCATATTCAGTTAAAAAATTAAAATCCAAAATTTTTCTATAATATTCTTCACGAGATTAATCTATAGAGATTTAAGAATTATAAATTAAAATTTATTCAATTGGCGTGGAAAGATTGGAAAAATCATTTTTAATCAAAGAAAGATCAATAATTGAATTAATCTATTGGTTATTTGATTGATTGAAGAATTCAACTTGATTACCAATAATTTTATAGATATATTAATTATGCGAATTAATTGTGATTTATTATTAAAGGTAGTGTATAGAAGACTGAAAAATACACTTTCTTTTCTATAGAAAAAAATGGTTAATTAGTTAAATTAAGTGTCAGTTTTTTGATCTGCAATATTATCAAATGTAAATTAATGTGTGGTGGCAGACATTGTATGGACTGTCAGAGTTGACTGCCATTGCGTTCTCGACGATTCCTGGAGAGCCTGAAGAACTGATGTGCACCTCAAGCATATGGTTGCAGCATCATCTCGAAGCTAAAGTAAATCGCCTTGAGAGTACAGCGAGGGTAATGAAGTTTTTCACTTGCGGCTAATTGTTTTGTCTTTTTTGCGTCAGGTGGTGGACAAGAATGGATCATTAGTGCCTTTTGGAACTCCCGGGGAATTAATAGTGAAGGGTTACAGTACCATGATGGAATATTGGGGAGATCCAGAAACCACATCGAAAACTCTCGATGAGGGATGGCTGAAGACTGGCGATAAATTTATACTGCATAAGGACGGATATGGATGTACTGTCGGAAGGATCAAGGATATGGTGATACGCGGTGGCGAGAATATTAACCCCAGAGTAAGATACACCATTCCCAACTTTAAAGTCTATTTTTAACGTCAACTTAATATCCATATTCAGGAAATTGAAAACTTTCTGGAATCACACCCTGACATTCAAGAAGCTCATGTCTTCGGTGTCTACGACGAACTCTACGGCGAGGAACTTTGCGCCTGTATTAAGGCGAGCGATGGAGTTACTCTCTCCGCAGATCAAGTTAGATCCTCCGCAAAGGGAAAAATTTCGTATTTCAAGATACCGAAGTACATCTTCCCAGTTAATGAGTTTCCAAAAACAAGCAGTGGAAAAATTCAGAAGTTCAAACTGCGAGAGGAGATGGAGAGGAAAAAACTCGTACCTCAGAGAAAATAATATCGTTATTGTTTGTTTATCATTGATGTTTACCATTTTTTATAATGAGGAAGAGGCAATTTTCAGGAGTAAAAAATATTTTATTTTCTGAAACTGAACGTACAAAATGGCACTCGTTACAGACTCTCGATGACTCCTACTTCGTTAATTGTAATCAATTAATATGAATGATAATAATTGTTAGTACACTTTAATTGTAACTATACTACGAATTCGAAATGATTATTTTCAGTTTTTTTTTGTGAGGCATTTTTCATGCAGTTTTACGGGGTAATGGAACTACGATTGGGATTCGGTGCAGGGACCGGTGGTATTGTCTGCACAGGCACAGGTTCTACCTCCTCGACCGTTGGGCAAGCAGAGCTGGTCCTTATGGCATCGGCCGTTGTCATATTGACAGATATTTGATACTGAAATTATTTATTGCTTCATTTTCATTATACACACTGATTGAAAAAATTTGCTCTATTGAAAAACTACATGCTCAGCTGGACAATATTTTTTGGACTCAACAAAACTATCGCGCTAATCAAAGTCATCAGTATTCTAGCTTGAGTCATG
>NW_011887746.1:1126222-1213576 GCF_000806365.1 Fopius arisanus | reverse complement strand
TTATTATTATGAATTATTTATTCATTTACTTTAAACTCTAGAGTGTCCATATGTCCATATGCGTGAGATGAATGAATATATTTTGGTTAGAGCAAATTTTTTCTTATTGTAAATTCCATTCTCCCACTATTTTTCCCTTGCGGACATTGAGTTAATGAATTACATGACTACAATAACTAATTAATTTACTCACATCGTGGGCATTGTTCAGGTACTGAAGTTATTCCGTACAATTTCCCACTGCCACCAGGAGGAATGGGCAGTGACTTCAACCTCTCGCTTGTGTGTTTCGATATCGCTTCGATTTTGTGTCTGCCGTAAATTCAATTCAAAGTGAAAAGTCACATTTTTTAAAATCATATATAATTATATTTTACAAATTATTCTTACGTCTTCCAGTCTGTCCAGTAATAACTATCAGGGGAAATGGCGAGGCCGAAGGGGTAGGCGAGATCCTTCTCAATCACATTAACTCGTTTGTTGTCGATAGGAGTGCAACCTTGTTAAAAAATGAAAAATAATTGGAATGATGACAGTTTCAAAGCAGAAAATTGAAAACATACTGATTGTGAATGTGCCTGCGTCAGCCCAACACAGTTCGTCGCTGGTCCAGTCTATCGCGAGGGAATTGGGGAGTTTCACCATGTCCCCCTGCAGGAAAACCTCCCTCTGCGTGCCATCCTCATTGGACCATTCGATTTTCGGAGTCATGCGGTTCCAATCCGACCAGAAGATTTTCCCTCTGTATGGGTGCACGGCAATTCCTCGAGGGTTTACCAGACCCTCTGAGATCAGGACCTTTCGTTTTTTCGTTTCTAAACTCGCCACTTCGATCGTGCCTTTCCCCGAATCCGTCCAGAAAAGATTCCGGGACACCCAGTCTATAGAAATTCCCTCGGGACTGCTAACGTTAGATATAAAAGTCTCCACCGACGAGCCGTTGTAGGTCAGGGAAATTATTTTTGCACCTGTCATCAAATGATTTATCATTAAAAATTTTTCATCTTCCAGTTTTTCAAGCATTCTGTAAAAATATGGATACTATTTGTGGAATCAACTCGGGTGATTGTTGACCAGTAAAATCCGTCCATTGATTTTACTGGTCAACAGTATGGAGCAGAATAACATCGACATGTCAATAATTTTTTCAATCAAAATTTCAGTCAAAAATTCCGATCAGAAATATTTACGATTGGAAATTTTTTTTATTTGGCAGCGTTACAGAATATTTAATCCGTATTATTAGTTATATGTTTAACCGTGGAGGATCACAAAATAATCTTTGGAAAGTCATAACTTCCGTGGGAAAAAAGATACAGGGATGAAACAACAACTAGAAAGGTAATCTGAAAGGTAATTTGATAAGCTTCAAAATGGCTCAGCATCTATATTCATAAGCCGGATCAGCCGGCAAAGTGACGGACTGAGAGAGCTGAAAGTGTCACCATTACTGAATCGTATTGCTAACAATTTTTTAAACACGGATGTATCTTCGTTGAGAAAATGAAAAACAATGAAAATCATTCCCGAAAGAAGTGAAGAGTAGAATTAATGAATAAAATTGGATCTCACCAGTGATATCACTAGAGTACGCCTTTCCATTCGGACAATCGATATCAATGGCAATGGCCATCTGCGAGTTAGCCAGGTTGATGGGAGACCCTGGGTAGACTGGAGTCGGGAAGTAGGGGATCCTCAGGTTAGCCATCCCCTGATTAACCAGCAAGAAGTTGGCAGCGTGTTTTGGCTTTGGCTTGCACTCCAATCCATCCCCATGGAAGCCCTCATTGCAGACACAGGCAAAATGTGTTGGAGTTACTGGAGCACATGTGGCATCCCTAGAGCAGTACTCAGGGTTCTGACGACAAGAGGCCTGGGCTCTGCATATAAAACCATCTCCGTAGAATCCCTGAAATCCACAACATCATTACCATCATTCTTCAGTCTGTATTTCCACGATTGATGTAATTGATGATGACTCACTGGTAAACACATGCAGGCATAATTCCCAGACGTCTGATTGTAGCCGCAGACGGCATTGCTTCCGCAATTATTAACGACATTACATCCAATGTGATCTTCAACACACTGATTTATTCCATCACCGTGGAATCCAGTCATACAGACGCACTTGTAACCTTCTCCACTCGTTGTTATGCACTGGGCATTGACGTGACATTGAGAGGGATTGGTGGAGCAATCAGCCACTACACACTGACCGTTCACCATATTAAATCCGGGATTGCAGGTGCATTCGTAACGCGACTTTGAAGGATTGTACGAGCACCTCTCATTCTGGCTGCAGTCGGAATGATCACTGCATGCATCTATTGCCATCAATACTTGTTAATTGAGAAATGATTGATTTGTCACCATTTTTCCCTTATTTCACTGATATTTAAAGAATTCATCTCGGAGTAATTCATCCTCAGACATTTCTTCCGCAAACAAGTCCATACTAAAACCACTTCATCCCAAGATAACATATAATCCAGAATGTGAAAGATATGGATTCATTGGATGCCCCGGGCATTTTGATGGACGAAGTCTTATTCAATACAGTATTACAGAGTCATATTCAATGGATAGTCTATTCAGGCTTTAATGTCCTTGCTTTTTTGAAAATCGCAATTCCATTCACTTTCCTCCCATTTTCTCTCGTTGAAGTTGAAAATGCTATTGTATTGTGAAGTCTAGGATGAGTTATCCGACAAGAATTTACCTAGAACTGTTTGCTCGATCTAAATCGAATATTAATTACTACTTCCAATTTGCTCTAATGACAGCTGTTGGATTACTTGGATTTTTCTAGTAGCAAGAAATGATTAATTATTAATTGTTAAAATAATGCACCGATTGCACTGCACGTGGTTCCATCGCCTTCAAATCCAGGATTGCAGACGCACTTTGCGATGAGTTCGTCAGGTCGGCAGGATGCGTTGGGATCGCAAATGTCAACATCCATACAGGATACATCTATGTACAGATTTAGTCAAGCCGGGTTTAATGAGGACGTACCTTGCACGATATCTCTTCAGGAAAGCGATTGACGCTGTATTAGAATGAGGATGCAGACGTACCTGCTTTTACGCACTCAATGCCATCGCCTTCGTAGCCCTCGTTGCATTGGCACTCGTAATCCTCTGTACTCGAGATGAAAATGCATTGCGCGTACGGATGGCACGTGTTCACCACGTTGCAAGATACTATAAGCCGATGCAGTTGTTTAAAAAAATTATTAAATGGAATTAAATGATTTCTAAGTACTGTGGCTTGTGATAAGAAATAGGAAAACATGAGGTAGCAATTACTATGAATTTTTAATTGTTAAGCAATGCCTGGGGTTTATGGTTTTTTAAATTTGGTAATGATTTATTGATAATTATTTTGCAGATTCGCACCAGGGATTTTTTATGATTCCCAGCTAGAATGACTATGATATCTCGAAAAAATTGATGACAATGCAAATAAACAGGCAGTCAAACTAATTGGCTAGTTTTTGCCCACTGTAAGGCAGTCTTGGGCAGATCTCTTAGTTGATAATGGTTGAGTGATTTGTATTCATTTAATCTAAATTAAATCGAATAGGTAGTACACCACACATTGTGTTCAGTTAGTGATTGCTGATGGTGAGATGAGGTGCTCAGGCGTTATAATGGAGACTGAGAAATCTTTTGAAAATTGTCCAAATCATTCATATCTTTGTCTCCATTTTCTTTAAGTGTAACGATAGGTTGCCATGACGGTTAATCCATGCCGAATTAAATAGTTGTAAAATGTGAACACGACCAAGTGAGTGTTGTGGAAAGTCTGACCTGTGGCTAGAGTTAAATAGCTGGTGAAAATCTACAAAATAACCGTGAAAAGCCCAAAAAATCATGCATACGTTGGGCTCCAGTGGGACCCATGGTGTCGTGCTTGTATCCAGGCTGAGGTACACAAATATCATCCTTTCCCTCGTAGTCATAGCCCCAGGGACAAAAACAACTATCCTGATAGCATTCCGGTTGAGGTTGTGCTGATACTAAAATACATTCTTTATCCTCAAATGACTTTGAGAGAATTTTAATGTTCATTCCAAGCAAGAGTGTGCAGCCTCATGCAATGAAACAGTCGAGTACTCACGATCTCGGTGGGGACCACTAGTACTGGTCCCCAGGTTCTGACGTTGTGACCTGACGCAGGTGCTGTCTCGCAGCTCCCAATCAGGGGGACACCAACAAATTCCATTTGCACAATTTGGCTCTGGAGTTTCCTCCGCATAACAGTTGTATCCGTCACCTTCACAACGAATAAGTTCTTACTCGCTATTTACGTTTGGTTGAATTTAAAGTTATAGGGTGGCGGGATAATTTCAATTCTCAACTTTACCGACGAATCCTGGCAGGCAGAGGCACACGTGCGACTGCTTCTGGTGGTCGTAGGTACACTCGCCTTGGGGGGAGCAGTTGTTTGCCAAGTTGCAGGGATCTAGATTATTGAAACTGAATTTTTAATAACGCCGAACTCAAATTACATTTATCTTCATTTTGCTTTGACGATTGACTGAAATTATATATTAAATATTTCTCGATTTTTATTCTCAATCCTAAGTGGTTTTACCTTCTGACTGTGGCAGCGGTAAGTATCAAATATTCCCCGGTTTATATAACCGTAATTATTCAAATAAAAGGGAAATTCTTATTGTGAATTATATGAATAATGAAATAATTATTAGTGAATTATTCATGTGGGGCGATATAGAATTCTCCGTGGCTGGGAAATACGGGATTTAGTGATAGTTTTTCGATTTCAAAATTCTTCTTGTAAGAGAAAATGATTAGAACTTCATTTTTATCACGTTCCCATTAATAAAAATTAGTTAACTAGTTTATTTAGTTCAGAAGAAAAAATCGTATAAAAGTTCATTCGAATCGTGAACGTTAAATATGTAATTTCAATGGATAAAATTAAAAAATATTCTTCGAACTTTCAACAATGCTGAATTGAAATTACATTTATCACCACTTTTCGTTGAATATTGAGTAGAATTATAATTTCTGGGTTCATATAATGGTAATTATTCAAATCATATTGAACTTATTCGAAAGAATCAATTATTATGAAAAGAAATTACATGAATTAGTAAGAACATATAATAAACTTGAATTATTTATATGGAAAGATGAGTAATTTTGCCACGCCGAAACAATAAGGGATTTATTGATGGTTTAAATTAAAAAATTCCTCTTTTGGAAGAAAATAATAGAAAATTTTGACTCATTTTTATTTTCATTAAGCTATCATAAATAAAGATTAATTAATTACGTCTTTAGAACAAGCAATTCACGTGAGAATAATTTTTTATTGTAAACATTAATTATGCTATGTCAATGGATAAAATTATTAATCAATGCGAATGATATGAATTCGTAAAATTGTGTCGTTGATTTGAATGATTTGTGTGAGAAATTCAATATTTCTGTAGTGGGGAAATAAGAAATTTATCAATCACTTACCCTCAGCTGGGAAACACCCCTGATCGCTCTTGACGAATCCTGGAACGCATGAGCAGATTGGCTGGTCATTTATCAACCTGCACTCCTCGTATTCCCCACAGCGGGTGTCTTCGCAGCTACCGAGCCCTTGGAAAGGAAAATAACCATTGTAACTTCAATTGATATTTTACCGAATGTCGCACCCTTACTTTCGCAGATCCTTCCGTCCCCGGTAAATCCTGGCCTGCACTGGCAGGTATGACCCCCTTCGTTATTAATGCACTGAGCTTCAGTAGAGCAGAGATGATATCCAGCCGTACATTCGTTGATATCAACACAACTCGCCGATCCGTCCTCTTCATATAGTTGTTGATAACTGGAGAAAAAAATAACGTGAGGGTTGATCTTCTTTATCAGGGGTGTGTCAATTTCCCGGCAATTTTCAAGATGTCAAGAAATCCTCAGTTAACTCTTTATTTTAAAATTCCTCTTTAGAAAAAAATTATTTTATGTTCATTTTTGATTCCATCAATTTTCCATCAATGAAAATTAATTAAATAGTTTAATTATAAAAACAAAGAATTTGGGCGAAAATAATTTTCAATCGTTAATATTAAATATATAATTTTAATTGATGAAATAAAATGATTGATAAAATTCCGTAATGTGTATCCCTCCAGCAGGGATTGGCAACTAATATTATTTTTTTCCAATATTTCTGTCGATATTGCGCATTTATTTAACATTGAGGTACTTTTATTAAATGATGTAGATTGAAATGTAGATATAAATTCTACATGTGATCTATTTTTATTTCTGTTAAATTGATGATTGGTTGGAAATTTATTATTTATTGCCAGACAGACTATTAGGTCTTTATATGAGTTTAATTTAATTGTTCCATTAACTGTTTACTGATTCAAGTATGTTCACATTATTCAATTATGTTAATATAAGTGTTTGATTTTTCCCATCAAAGATCTCCAGAAATGCTATATACTTTAATTAAAAAACGGATTAATTTCCAGTTAACGAATTATAATTAATAAAATGAAAATTACCCAGTATTACAAATGCATCTGAAATCATCGCCATCAACAACACAGGAGCTGTGCTCTCCGCAGGTTTCTCTTCCCTGGATGCAGGGATCTTCCTCCTCCAAGGGTGTCATTTTGGTATTCATGGCAAATCGAATGATGCCTTCGCGGGCCTCATAGGTCGTAAGTCCACGAGAGAACTTGAGTTTCGTTGTGTTGTCCCCCATCGGCTTCACATGAGTGCAATCCTGGTAGGTGATGGTCTGATCGACGGAGAAGGGGTACTCGGTGGGATTTCCGGTGAGCTGGTACTTCCGGCTGCTGTGGGAGCGAAGGATTCCTCTCCTGTTCGACGTGTAAACCTCCTCGTAATCGCCGAAATCGACCCTCGAGTCGGGGGGGAGTCTTGGCAAAGTGCCCTGGATGTCAGCCTCCATCTTCAACTGGCCGAATACGTCGAGCCCCAGGTAAATACTATTTATCGATATTCTACTTCCACTCGATTCAAACACTAACTCTGCTGTGTGGTTGAATAAACCACCTGTGAAATAGGGAACACGTTCAAAAAACTTGTTAACAGAAAAGTCGTTGGATAAACCTGCCAAAACAACTTGGCGCTTAGTGCTTTGCAGGTAAATAAATTTGATGAAAATAACTTCGTCATAAAACTTCGTGTGAAAATTACTGCAGTAAACCGAGAGAAAAATACTGGAAAAATAACCGAACTTTTACGTAAACGTGGCATGGCCTTGGTTTTTATGGAAAATTACTGGATTTACTGTACAAATTTGTCTTGAAAATTTCTTGAATTTTCAGTACTTTCTTCCCAAAAACAAGGTCATCCCACGACTACGGAATAATTCAATCATTTTCCGAGTATTTTTCTCCGTGTATTTTTAATTTGGTTCGGGAAATTGTGTCTCAATAAAAATTGTGGGGAAAATCCCGGTTAACAAATGTTTTGACGGATGAATTGTTTGAAGTCGACTTTGTGTTTTCATTTCAATTGGATAGTTATTTTGGGACTCATATGAGTTATCTGGTTGATAAATGCGGGTGTGCTTATTCACCATCGGTATTTGTATAAGGTACGGTTATTGACAAAATTTTTGGTTTGTTTCATTTTCGTATAAAAGTGATGATATTTATTTATGAGGTCGGTCCAAAGATATAATTTTTAATCCGTATCTCCATATAAGCTCTGAATGTATGTATATATGTATATGTTACCACACATAATTACCTAATCTTCGTATTGAGCAATTGAAAAACTATACAATGAAATGCTCGTAACAAAAAAGTTACATGAATTATTATTTTAGGATTTTTTTATATTTTTGGGATAATTTTCATTTGCAGTTGTTTCGTTGCAATTTTTTTTCTCATGTTTTTATTTCATTTTACTGAGTTCTGCCGTGAATTGTTTTGGATGAAGATATTTTGACTGGAGATTTGTATCGATGAGTGTTTTTGAACGAGTTTTTTTACTCAATTATTTTTAACCCAAATTTCTTTAACATATTTTTAATAATAATTCGTTTTTCAGATAGGGCGGAGAATAATAAATAAACTCCAAACTATTGAATTGTTTCATGCAGTAACGAATGTTAAACAATGGAATAAATTTAGAATTGGGATTATTGAATTTTATGTTCGATAGAAATGCAATTTAAATGCTGGAAAGTGGATGGGATGATGAAAATCCCTTCTGGGCATGAGGATGCCACATGTGGCATGCAATCAATTGTGTACAGTTGATGGTTTCGTGGAGCCACGCTGTTAGTCAAGTTTCTTAGTGGGAATGGAAAGGTGAAAAGTCAGCTCCTTTCAGAAACTAATCATCGTTACCTGTGAGCTGGTAGCCATTTTTTATCTCTCCCATTGGTTTAGCAAATAGCCACCCAATTACACCACCCAGGGTTCCTAATAATTGAAAGTCCTGGCCTACACTCTCCGGTATACGTGATAGTGCTGTGTAGGTTCGCCCATCCTTCGTCTGCACGTAGCATTGGAGATCCCTCGACGGCAATTCTTGACCGTTTATTCGACCGGAGACTTTGCCAATTACTCGGAGTGGTAAATCTGGAATTTTTACAAAAGTTTCTTCCGTGAATTATTTTGATGAGTTATTATTCAACGACTTTAACTACTGAAGATGTTTCTAATACGGAAAAATATTCACTCAACCGAGTTTTTTTAGAATAATTATAATTTTGATGACTGGACCGATCCTCGTGACCGATCCGATCTATGTGAAAGGGAAATTATTCCTCAGGAGATGTAATAATTGACAAGTAAATATTTTCTCGTATTAAATCAATTTTTTAGATGAGTAGTTTTTTTTAGTTTGAGTTGGTGTTTTTTTTTGGGATGTACCATTTGGCTGACAGGACTTTCCGTTCCCGAAGAATCCTGGCTTGCAACTGCAGCAGTATCCGTACTCGTAGTCAATGCAAGTCGCCTTACTGTGACAGGTTGTAGCACCTGTCATGCAGGTCTGGTCCATCTGTACGTGCGAGTCTGGAAACATTTTGTTAACCACTTGACGCGCAAGTTGCACGTGGGCACGCGTTAGTGTGTCATTTGGAGAATTGAGGGAAAATTAGAGAATTTTGAGCTCTTATGATTTCAATTGATTGGAAAAATAATGAGATTTGTCAGAGTTGTGTGATTTAGCGATTTTCCTGGTTATTTTACGTACTGTCAATATTATTTGGGGTTTTGATGTTTTGACCCTCTGGAATTGGACCCATTTGGAAAATCCATTGGCCCGGTCTGTTGATGTTCGACCATCTAAATAAAAAATGTCGAATTCAACAAAAAAATTATGTTAATAATTCCATATTTAAATGTATGAAAAAAAACAAAAAAATAAAAATTTGGTGATTTTTTCCGTACATGATCGGTCAGGATCACGAGAAAAATGTGTGTTCAAAATATTCGATAAATATTATTGGGAAGATCAAAAAACCGTGAGGTTTTTCAAAAAAGATAGAAGAATGTATAATGAAAATACTTTGAATGTCACGTACTTATCAATATTTTGAATTTGATCGGTTCCCGATCCCTTCAAAGTGTACATTCGGCCTTCACTCATGAATCCAGCCTGGGCTTTGGCATCTGGCAATCCATTTGGATGAGATTCACCCTGAATCCACTGAATACCACCGTTGGGATATAAAAGTTCAACGTACGAATGCGTGCCATTCGATGATATCGCCACTTGATAGGTATTGACCTATTGATCAATGAGAATCGTTTATTTCCATGCATTGATTTATCGGGTGAAATGTGATAAGGCTTACTTTATCGCTCTTCTCGTTGTAATAGCCAACATCGAGCCACGTCGCCAGGAACACGTGAGTTGGTTGAAAATTCTCAGTTTCCTTGAAGGCACTTCTGACCATTCCACCAGCACGAGAGAGAATCTCCGGATCATCTGTCTCACTGTAGTATATTGTACCGGAACCTCTGGTGTCCACATGGGTGTACAGGGGAGCAATCACAGGGTCGTCCAAGGGAAAAGCGATGTTGAAGAATCTCTGCATCGAACGAATGAACGAGAGAACCCCATTTCCGTTTACCTATCGGTTTCAATGAGATCTATATTTATCTCGAATGGAAAGGATTCCACATCAAAACTTGCTCAACTTTTTCTGTAGCTTATGAAATTCTCTACAAAAAATGCCCGTAATATTTCCTTCTAGAAGCACTCATTGCCGAGCTAATTCAGAGTTCTGTATCGGTGTCGATCATGCGAAGGCAAAAACCTCACACCAGTTTACCTATTGGTTTCAGTGGGATTTACATTTATTCCGAATGTAAAAGATCTTACATAAAAACTTGCTGAACTTTTTTTGTAGCTTATAAAATTCTCTTTAAAAAATGGTCATATAATTATCAATTAGTATCGATTATATGAACGATAGTTTCATTCCGGTTTACCGATCAGTTTCAATAAAATCCTGATTTATCGCCGGGCGAAGGGGCTGTGGAATAAACTTTTATACACCTTTTTTAAAGCATATAAAATTCGATAATAGTATAACAGAACTACTCCCTCTAATTTTCAATTTTCTGAGTTATCAATCAAATTGATAACTATCAAAAACAAAGGAAAGAATAAAATTGCGTCGCACTCCAGGTATACCTGGAGGGAGTAGACCGGTCCGAGTCGACCTTTGGGGGGGGTTTATACCAGTCGCATCCCCGTCGCGAACCCCGGGCTATGCTAAGTGCTGGTAAGGTATGAAACTTTTTAAAAGTACTTCACCACGCCTTGAATTTTTGTAAATACCTCATAACACTGTATAGTTAATTATAAATTAACTACCCTTTGAAGGAGAAGCGAAGTAGGGGTGCCCGTATATCTACATGAGCATCCACCAAAAAAAGGAGATGACTCAAAGAGATTAAATTCATTAATAGCTACTCAGTTCGGACACTGAGGATGTTCACTAACTGCAGGATATACCTCAAATAGAAAATAACTACGGAACTAAAAAAGTTGGAAGTAGATGTAGCTATGTTATACTATTACCTGAAATTCTCTATAAGTAATGTCTTTAATGTTTTTCTCTATAATTGCTTACAACCGAGATAACTGAACGCTCAAGAACAGCTGAAAAAATGAATAAATACCCCAGTTATGAAATTAACAAATCCCATAATTTTCGTCATTATAAAATTAAGAAATTCTCAGCACGTGTCATGACAAACGTACAAATGACGTAACACCACATTTCAATTGGTGACTTCATGACAAAGTGAGTATTCCCGTGAATTGAAGTCATTCACCCACTAAGAAAACTGTGCTAGCAGTCCAGACTAATTCTAATGTACTGTGGGCTGAAAATGCGGCCCTTTGCCCAATCGAAAATTATGTATCATGTGAAATACTTTTTAAATCACTTTAAATTGTCCCGTACTGCATCTTCAAGGCTCACAAAAACAAATATAATAAGAAATCCAGAAAAAATTCAGAAAAAAATATATTTAATAATAACTGGAGGAATCAGCCTGTTAAATGTTGTGTGTTGTTCAGCATTGATTTCTCCATTTGACATCCAATTTTCAACTATGAATGGGGGCATGAATTCACAACGAGTGTTTACATGAATAGATAAAAATCGGGTCGTCTACTACGAGGATATCCAGAATTTGAAAGGCCAATGTCAGTTCAATACATTTGGGGAGGTCTTTCCGATCGACCCGAATTGTTCTCCATGCACTGGGGTCAATCATGTGAATGTATTCCCAATTTCTATTCAAAAACGAGGAATTTAAGGTGAGACTGACCTAATCTGATAAGATAAAGTATTTTTAGAGCATTTAAATTATTGTAATTCCTGACGCTCGAGTTTTTCGATTACCCCCTGAAGACGCCTCTAAAAATCTATTCCCATGGATTTATTATTCATTATGTAAACTCATCTGTGGGAATAAACCAAAAAATATTGATACCGTGTGGTAAAATGTGGCAAAATCGCCATGATGCGCTAGACTCGGTGGGTGTAATGGATGACAGTGTTTTAGACCGTTGGCTATCATTTTCTGGGGCTATCAGCCAGGGTCGAGGGTCACAGAGCGTCGATGACACAAAACATACGGTGGTCATCACGTTTGCATGGGCAAACGAGAAAGGAACTTTGAGTGAACATCTCAAGTCTTTTTCTCACTCGACTGACACTTTTTTGACTGGGATTTTTTGAGAATATCGCTGAAATCCAGAGAATAATGAAATTCTTCGTAGAATGGTTTTTTGCAGATCTCACCCCGTTCTTACGACGTCTTGCTGCTTTTGTTAAAAACTCAGAAACTTTGGGTTGAAATTTCCATTTCACGCATCATCGGGGGACTGGGGGTTGAGAATGTCCCTGACGAAAGAATTTTTTAACGATTATGATTGAAGTTCTCCTATTCTCCTCGTCAACGTGAAATGCCCCGACTCATATAACCGAGTATATCCCGGTTTTATGGTGATAAAAGTGTTAACGCAATCGTGTAATCTAGTACAATCATTTTGATGAATAAAACTGACCACTCGGGACAGGACTGAGTAAAGATGATTGGAGTGTAGGCCGTCCTCATCTTTATGAATGTTTTCCCTAGAACGAGACACCGAAAAATGATCCAATTCCCGATTCCCAGGGCTCACCCATTTACCAATAAATATTCATCCGACACTATCGACTTCACAATCTCCGAAGCATTACAATAAACAAAATACCGTTGGAGTAATGCGTCGGAGATATACCATCTCATGACAATAATTCAACTGACTCCACTTCCAGGATGTTTTCGTTTTGTTTGTATATTAGTGGAGGTGATAGTCTGGGGAGATGCCGAGATTCGATAAAATTCATTGAAAATGCCGCGTGATGATAGCGCTCTTGCGGACGTCATTAATGACGGAGAAGAGTTGAACAATTGTAGAAATTTGTTGTGAATGGGCGGCGTGTGACAAGTTTAAACTGCAACCACGCGAGAGTCAATACAAACAATTTCCCTGGATCCCACCGGAAATTCAACGGTAAAAAATAAAATGAGATGTAAATGAAATGACTCTAGATTCGCCATGGATACAGTGAAAGACTTCTCTTCAGCTGATTAAATTTTCTATAAAAATGGTAGTTTGATACTTTCTCCTAAAACTGATAGTTTTTATGATAATCGAGGCTCAACAAAGGTGTAAAATTCCCCTTATCGGACTCTATCGAAATAGCGATTGAAAGCAGTCGTCCTTTCTTCTCGTAAATGCATTGTCAATCGCTGAAGTGCGTCAATTCACCGATGAAATCATTGATCCGTGATTTATTAATATGCCTATGACTTCCGAGAATTATGTCATCAACAATAAATTCCATGCATCTCCTAAGAAAACCATTGTTTTATGAATTGAAGAGGAATATTCAATCGCCATGATTTGCGTGGCTGTTTATTAATTAATCATTTTATTATCATGAAGCAGACGAAAAAGATGAAAATAAAGTCTCGAGGTGGTGATTAATGGATTAGTATGGTACGGAGCTAACGATGATGCATTAAAAGTACTGGAATTGAAGGGAATGACTGTCTGGAATTGTTATCATTCCCATGACACCACGTGCGCACACAAATTAACGTTAATAACTGAATTAATCTCGTGGGAAGATGAATAGTGGTCAACAAACCCCAGAAATAAAGAGGCGTACTCACGAAAATACTGGTGTAGACTTTATCGTAGAAGTTTATCGGTGTTTTAAGTTGAATTTCAGTGGATGTTAACTGGTTGTTCTGATCGGGCTGGAGGGTTTCGGCGCCTCCGCCAGCGTAGGGATAGAGGCCCTCTTTGCTCAGACCATGGGCAAATTGTAAAATGACAAGGATTAGGAGGAATAAAGCCTGTTGGGCCATCCTCGTGGCTTATTCAGTGAAAATAACACTGGTTGGATACAAAACTCGCCTCGAACTGTCTCGGGGAAGAACACTCTTCAGACTGCGATAAATTCGTCGAAGCGGAGACTCTCTGGCAATTGATGCCAGTGGTGGGCACTAGCCCCCACCCCATCTACTCGTTTAATGAAGACTTTGACTTTGGCTTTCGGTAGGACATCATGTGATGGGAGGACATCACATGATTTTTAAGTTAATTCTTCAAGGGGAAAGCCATTTCTATCTCCTCGTCATGTGAATTTAATTTCATTTTCAACCAATTTTTCAGCCACAACCCTCCGTCATCAATCGAGCAGAGAAGAGGATCGTCTCGTCATTATCTCATCATCTGCATGGGCGGTTTTGTATTTCCATTGAGGTGATTTTCATGCGTGATAGGGTGCCCGGAAACATTTCGAAACACGAAATCGAGCCAAACGACTGGAGGTGGCAATTGGTTCATGCTTCCACCAATTGCGCAGTTGTTGAGAATGATTTTCGTCTCGAGATTTTCAGATACTCATTTGCATCGCATGGGCTGAGGGAAGTTCCAATGATCTTCACAATCCTGGGATGCACATTGTAAATTTATCTTTATTACAAGAATTACGTTACTAATTTGTACATATAAAATATAAATATACAATTGGTTTTTACAAAGATGGTCAGAATTATTTAAAAATCTTCATTGCAGACGGAGTATCTGGTATATCACGATTAATTCCGTCTTCTTTTTTTTATTATTTTTGGCAATGCTTCAACGTTTTACATCGACTGGATAACATTATTCAAATGTTCGGAAATTTTTGGTCGAGTCTTATTGTTCAAGCGGTTAATTTAACGGAATTCTCTGAGAAAAATTAATACTTTTTATACATAGTTTTCGCAATAAATGATTTTGAGTAACCAACAATAATTAATAATGCAGACACTTGCCAAATATTCTCAATTTCCATTGTGTTAGAATTGTAATTGCATAGTATTTTAATGAATGAAGGAAATTATTTATCAGACGTTTCTTCAGATTGTTAAATTGACGAGAATATTTTTCGTTATGAATCTAATTTCTGTAAAAAGTATTTCTTTCTCTCGGTGATACGATGGAATTTTTAAAGAATTCTTGTGCATTCGATGGACTAGTGGATTCGTAATAAACTGGAACAAGGAGATTATTAAAATGAATAAAACGAATGATAAAATTTGAATAGTCAATTGGGGGATTAAATGCAGGGAAGATTTATCTACAAATATTTATCGAAGCTGGTAATTTTCTCTACACCTGTTTCTCTCAACATTGCTAACAAATACTTGTTTTCTTGCGATTTAAAATTACAATTACGTTATTCCCTCTCATTACAGAGCGCTACCACGTGCGGTAATTGCGATTTAACGATTAAAGCTACGGTAATATGTTGAATCGTGCGGTATATATCTCTTTCTATTCTTTCCACTGGTTTCAGCTTCTTTAATTACTGGATGAGTTAGATTTGGCAGTTGTGGGGAAGGGGTGGGGGCGGGACGGGGGGTAATAGAACAATTGTTCCCTCTCCTCATTCGTTTCTAGGTCGAATGTGTCGCACAAGAAATGTATATCAGTCTTTGCTGGATAAATTCGATAGTTTTATCAAAGGTTTATAACCCATTACGATTAAATGACGTTTCAATTCGAATTGACTCTGATGGTGGTTTTTTTAAAATGACTTACGTTATTCATTGACTACTTGTGCCTGCTGCATTTATTTTTTTTTTTATTATTCGTCAGTCGGAATTAATTTACCTCATTCAAGTTCATTTATTCTGGAGTAATACTTTGGCAATAGCCGACAGTCTTTCAATTGGATGATTAATGAGGCGATGAATTTAGTCGGCATGATAAGTATTTATTGGTGCTGATTGGGTCGAGGTGATGATATCGAGTTAATGAGGGGCTCAGGGTGATGTTCATCACGATATTCGCTTCTCTGGGTGTCCAGGACGGGAGTCAAAACAGGTCACCAGCAAGAGGTGACTCTTGCAGGCCTCCACTCGCTTCTGGAGGATCGTCGTCTCCGCCTCCAGGGCCTCCAGGAACGACGGGTCCTGCCAATCCATGCTGTCCTCGACGTGCACTAAAAATCAAATATTTCGAAACGATCATAATAATTAAAATAACTAACATATATCAGTATAATTAAAATCATCGTAATAATGATGCCGATTAACGCCGGGAATAACTCATTCTATAAAAAACTGTATTGAATTTTTTTTCGAAAATTATAAAATTCGCGATGAATAATGTAATAAGCTATTTTGCTCTAGTTATGGAGCAACTAGTTATCTATATAATGGGCTTGCAAATAGGTAGGTGTTTTTTTATTTTATGTGAACTTACAGTCATATGTCCATCTATCATCGGGTATCAACAGTCTCTTTTTGGCATTTCTGAGTTCAATTTTAAGTAGACGCTGGCGTAGTCGTAGGTTGTTTATCCTGGACATCGTGCCACGTGGCTCCGAGCGCAGACGAGCGCGCCGATCCAGTATTTCCACGTCCTCGTCTGTGTAAACGAGTATCACGGGCACCTCCAGCTGTTCCTGGTGCACGTACTCTGCCAGCTGTTCCACCGCTGAAACACCCGCACAACGTCGAAGTTAGAACACCCAGTGCGCCACCTGAGGAAAATCATTATTCTTACGGTGGGGGAGTACTCGAAAAACTTGAATTAAAAGTTCTGGTGAATCAAGGGTCGACGTCAGGTGCAATTATCTCATTTATTCCACTTCATTGATTAGAGCTTTACCTTGATGTTCCTGAAGAGCACTGGTCTGCCTCGAGGAGTCACTGGCGATGCTGCTGGTCTCGCTGTCTCTCACAACACTGTCGTAACCCGAACTCTCAGCTCTGTGTCGTGATAGCGTGGCTGGAGAAAGTTTAGCGGCTTTCGGGGTGGAATCTGCCCCTGAATCGTAGCTCTCTCTGCTCAAACCGTACGACGAACCGAGACTCAGAAGTTTCCGCTGCATTCTACCCGAGGACGGTAGAGAGGACGGAATTGATAATTGCAGAGGGACATTCACTGAAAGAAAGTAAGGGCCATTAGCCTCCAATTAAGGTCCTGGAGGGATAAATATCACCACCTAGTTGTTACAGTGATGAGCAATTACGCCGCAGAATGTGGGTGAATGTCATTTTTAGTAACAACAATAAGCAAAACAATACCTACGAAAATAGCTTACGTGAGCGTTAAGTGATAAGTCAATGGGAATTTCATTATGTACAATCATTTTTTATATGATTATAAAGAAACAACTTTCTACCCTGAGTCTCGGTGTTTGATCTATGACTTTTACTTCAATCAAATTTTTCCATCATCTCACCCTGCATTTTGTATATATTGTTGCGTATTTGCTATCTCTGTATCTCACTCCTAGGTTCATGTCGATTTCATCCTATCATTTTATAGCCCTTTTATTTATTTATTACGCCTTATTTTTTTTAATACAGTAGACTCCAGTTACAGTCACATGGATGGGGCTGCAGGGGGAGCGAATCCGAAGAATTCGACTACATGCAACAGCCCCACCACGTGCTCGCTGCGATCATAAACTCAAGTTTTGCATAGCAAATTCCAATACGAGAGAACAGGGTGACCAAACGACGGTTTTTTCTGTAACATCTTATTGATTTTTCCAGAATAGGGGAGATCAGAGAAAATTCTAAATGAAATAACAACTACGTTGTTCGAAAAGTATCAATTCTTCGCGTGATCGACTTCACTCGATTAACTGTGACTGTATAAAATCAAAAAAACCTTTTGATAAAAACCGCCGTCTGGCAACTCTGCGAGAGAAATTTATTTGTCGGCTTTATTTGGCCTCGAATTCAATTCCTCATCGGAGGATGAAATTGTTTACAATGGACCGTTTACATCTTGGAGCCCGGAGGTAGTAAAATAGGGGAAGCAAAAGATACGCGAAAAAAGAAGGTGAGGAGAGGTGCGACTATGACGGGATTATAGATTCCATAAATCCTTTCATTCTATAATATTTACCTCAGGAAACTGAAAATTATTTTTTGAAAATTTCAGATTTAGCCCCAGGACTTTATCTAGATGTTTGGAAATGTAAAGTGATTTTTTACCAAAACGAAGTTTTCCATCAACCAATTGCCGATTTCTATTCATCGATGTATATTCCCTCCATAGATGATTTTAAAATACTCAAAATCGCTAGGAAGACAAAGATGAAGAAAAAAACACTATTGGCCACAGGAAATGATCTAGACTTTTGGAGGAGGAAAGTGGTTTTTTTTTCTAATTGAATTTTTCCAGCAGCCAACAGTTTATTTCACATATATTGGTCTTGTAGATAATCCAGTCTTTCAACTCAAAGTTGCGAAAAAAAAGAAAAATTATATTACTCGCCTCAGGGCTTGATCTATTTGTTTCAGGTGAGAAAAGTAAGTTTTTTTCAAAATTCAATTTTTTTTAGCAACAAACGGCCGATTCCGTATATGTTTACCTCGTAGATAACTTTGAAACACTCCGACGACTCAAAAAGTAAAAACAAAGATAATGAATGCTAGCCTGTGAAAATTCTCACCTGGAACTTTCGTTTCCTCTTCAATATCCGACTTTCCAGTGACAGTTCTCTCGGATCTTTCAGCAGTGGTGAATAATTTTTTAGCCTCAATGTACTCCTCCTCAGGATCAGAGCCGGAAGCTCCGTTTCCGGGTATCCTCTCGATCTCCTCTTTTAAATTCGGATTGGACGCACCGTCTGGGTGTCGGAGACTAGAAATATTGCACTCTCCTAATTTTCCGCAGAACCTCCTGGGGCTCGCCAAGTGCGCTACACTACTGGGATACCAGTAGGAAGCTGTTGCTGGACGAGACATGCTCTGGCGACAATTATCACAGATCTTCTCCTGCTCGGCTTTGCTGACTATGTAGGCTGGCTCGCTGTAGATGCTGCCGTGGTTGCTCGCGTTGTCATTGAACAGGACGTCGGACAGTGACAGCGATTGACAGCGCGAGGGTGGGCGGAAGACATTTGCTAATTCAAAAAAAATCATTAATTCACTTGCCATTTTCTCTCTTATTAAGCAGGAAGATTATCAATGATTTTTTATGTATTTGTATACAATGTCAATGATTAATAATGTCAATCCTCACTCATTATCTCTCCCAGTACTTATGTGAAATAATGATAAAGTTCTAATTCTCATTTGCGATAACACTTGTAATAATTATTGCGTAATGTTGTCTTTTAATTTAATTTATGCATTATAATTGCTAAAGTTGACTGATCATGTTTGATATAATGCACTGAGAGAAATATTCAAAAATCTAATCGAATAAAAAATAACGGCAGATTTCATGTGAAATTTTATTGATGTAATTTTGAGAAAAAGTTTATTTTAGTATTTACACATCTGATTTGATCTCATTTCAGACTTCTTTGACCATATTTGTAAAGTATAAAGTATAAACCAGCTGTAACGAAACGAAATATCAGATTACCAATTTATTTATCTATTATCCTTACGATTTCTAATATTAAATATTAGCTACTAATTTGATATTTAACTCAGTGCTACTTGATACCGATTCTAGGGTTTTCAAAAGTCTTTCCCGAAATATTTCACGAAAGATGGGAAAATGAAAAAGACTACTTACAGGTGCCATCTCTGACACTGACAGCTGACGAGTTTTCCCTCTGATAAGTAACAGAATTCGACACATTAGCCAAAGCTAATTTGCTCTGATAAAGCTCATGAAGTCTCGCCAACTGATCAAATTTATGCCTTGTTTCCTGCTCAAGGAAATCCTCATGGTCGAAATACGGTCTGGGTAGTACCCCCATTCCACAAACGCCCTGTTGAAACTGTGGCTTGTATCTCTCACTGTCCGACATAACAGACATTGAATCGGTAAACGTCGATACAATAGTGAGATTCTCCTGACTGAGTATCCTCAATGGATGTTCCTCCTGATCGCTCTCAGGCAATGGATTTTCCCCCATGCAAAACGCGATATCCTCCTCAGTGACTTGTAGACAGGAATCCTGCATGGGTACAGGCTCGAGGTCTTCCACCTCAACAATCTCCAAGATCTCATCCTCAGAGGACAAAGAGTGCCTCGATGGTATCAAGTCCTTATGAGATAAGTTAAGACTCTCCATAGAAACTTCCCGGCTAACTCCATTGCTAAGTGGTTCAATCAATGGTAAAGGAGGAGGGACAACGATCTCCTCATCATCATCCTCATCCTCCTGCTGCTCTACCCGCCCCTTAACACTCTCCTCAACCCCGGGAGTGAGATCGAGTCCAGAATCATCATTGGACCTTCCATTTCCCACATTCAACTTAACCCCGAGTTTCTCAGAGCATTCCTCCAGATCAGTCCTCAAGCTGTCACTCCCAACCGTCGACAGAGAGGTATCATCCTCCCCATCCTCGAACCCCCTGAATCCCCCAATCTCCTTAAAAATCCCAGACTTATCCTTCGTCGACGTTGAGGCCGCATGCTTTGCCCTCTGAATCTGGGACGACTGATTCTCTACCCACTTCCTGATCATGATCTTCTTATGATTGTCCATAAAACCATAACCCCCATGTTGAGAGTTCAACGCCGGCAATGTCGATGTCAACTGCATGGGTCCATCAATCCACGTCTCTCGTTTGTGATGTGCATCTTTGAGCAGATGCCTCGCCTCAGCTACTTTGGATTTCGATATCCTGGGCCCATCGATCCACTGCTCGTCAGAGGCCCCTGTACCTCCTGCCTTCGTCGGCGAGTCAATCCCCTTGACCGTCGTCGGCACCTTCGTCGAGGATATCTTTCTCGCAGGACTTGCTTTAGGCGTCGCCGAATGCGCAGGCGATGTTTGCTTCGACGCCGTCTGCGTCAGGCTCTTCACAGCCTTGACTTTGTGCGCTGGACTGCGCTCCTCTGAAATTTTACTCGGTCTCTCCACCCCCGATCCTCTCAGGGCTCGTCCCATTGCGCAACGATTGTCACCGGAATTCAAACTAGGTAAGTACACGGGCGGATGCTCACCGTCTGTCGCATCGTCTGCACCTGGACCCACGTAAATCACAGTGTCCGCTGATAAATCACTTGACGACGGATCGCATTCACTCGTTTGTCGTGCTGCCTCCTCCCCTGAACTACCACCACTACCTGCACCTTGAGCACCTCCACTCACGAATTTGATCTTTCGCCGACGCATTCGGTGGATTCGCGAGGCTAATTGAACTGTCGTCAGGGTCTCGGTATAGTGCTGGGCATTTGGTGAAACGTGGGCTATCATCGCTGCATGACAGGTTAACGAACCCAGGCACTCCTTCAGGAGTTGTGTCAATTTGTGCTCTTTGTAGGGCAAGTGCTTCTGACCATTGAAGATTGCGAGTAAAATATTACCGAGACCCGACAGTGGAATACCCCCTGCGGACTTACCTCGGTCTGAGTTGCCCAGGTCCATTAGATGGAGTCTACTTCGACCACCCGCAACTGCAATTTTTTTAGGATCTCTTTTAACGAGAGCTTCGCATATTTTTCAATGCAATTATGTTTATTATACATCTTTAACTCAAGTTATTTCGCATTGCTTAATTACTCACCTCCACCCTTTCCAGCTACACTGTACTGATAAACATGAAGAGTGTAGAGCATGTGAGCATCACCATCTTCTCGTTGACGACCTGCAACTGCCGCGTCCAGGTAAAATGCTGCCCTCTCAGCTGTTGGTGCTCTGAGCTCGCTGTGTTGCTGCAGAGATAGGGACCCGAAGAATGGATCATCACGGAGATAAACCGCCGGGGACTGCTCAGAATCTGCAATGATATTTTAAATATTCATTTCCACGATAAATCTAGGAAAAATATCACTGTTAGATAATTACACTGAAAATTTCAAGCACAAAAAAATTGTGGAGAATTCTTGATGGACGAATCGGAATTCAGAATCAGAATCAGTATTTGATGTTGAATTTTCACAATGAGCATGAAAAATCAAGCTTCCATTGAAAAATCAATGACCATTCACCACGGAAAGCCTAATTTTCTTGAATTTTCAAGACAAATGAGAAATTTAATGACCAACTTTAATTGAAATTCAATTCAAACTCCTATAATTGGAAATTCAGAAGACTTTGTGACAGAAGTTTCAAGAACTTTTCCACAATATAATTGTAATCGTCTTTTCGCATAGTTTTAAGAAGGAGCTGTCACCATTAGCAAACTCACAAAATTAACTGGAATTGTGGGATTTTTTGCAGTGAGTAGAAATTTTTTTTTGAAAGTGGTACCTGAAAATCGAGAGGACCTCGAGTTCTTTTTCGATTCCCACTTATCTCGGTTTATTCACAACCTATATATCGCGAGAAAAACACCAGCTCCATTACTTTTCAGCAGTCGGGGAGCTCCTGCGCCATATGTGCCCTCGGCTATGCATGAGACGCGTTTATTTCACGTGCGAACGGCAACGTATGGGCTTATAAAACACAGTAAAACGTTATTTAAGGGGGGCTTTGGCTGTTTGAAATTTTATGGATGACGAGTATGAGCTGTTGTAACATTGATCCCGTCGCTAAGTTTATGAAGGCGGACATGGTCATTACTGGGCACACATTTTTTTTATCGCTCCTCTATTGAGATTGAAATCGGGGGACCAACTCTACCCCATTCTGATCATTCGAAACGCGTAGCAAGTCGATTTATCTCGGCGAGGGATTCTTGCGTGTGGGGTGACCCTCGTGGGAGGAGGTGATGGTGAAACACATTGTGTTGGAGAAATCAAAAGTCTGATCAGACAGCAACAACATCTACTTCGGAATTTCTAATTCTTCGTCCAACTTTTTTGGCTTCCGATCGTTCAGGATCTGTCGCTCCGATAAAAGAAGATTCATCTTCTGCCAAAAGCATCGAATTTTATTTGAAATTCAATTATCAATTATTATTCGTCATTATATTATACGTCGGTTGACTATATTTATTGGATTGATGGAGCTATTTGATTTAGTGAGGAGAGTTTATGAGAAAATTAGGAAGATTGGAGAACTAAAAGAAATGTTTGCCAAGAACATGAACGTTCTTTATTTAATTTCGAACTTGGTCTTCTCTCAACTGTGAATTCTTCTCCTCACATCATCGAGTTTCTCCTTTTCCAGACTGTTGTTACGTTTTCCCTGCAGCCACTTAAAGTTACCGGTCTGGAAATACTGTCCATTCTCGAGGCAAATTTTATGAGAGGGAAAACGGTAACAGTCGTACATGCACCTGGTAATTAAGGAAAAACATCCCGAGAGCACTTTCTTTGTCCCTTCGCCTTTTATATTAAGGAAGAATTGCGAGACCAACTTGAAAACGCCTCATCCCAGAATTTAAACCGAGTTTCGAGACAAACAATTATCGGTATCGCCAGGAGTTGCGGTTCTCAGGAAGCGATTTCCCAGGATAACAGTTAATTACTTAATAAGCTGGAAAATTAATTGAGACGCGGTTTAATTAGTTTTACTCTCCACCCTCTCCTCAATGGAAAGAGTCACCGGAGTCAAAGTTGAACTGCTTGAGGGCTGGATGTAACAACTTTTGTCGTTTTTTTTTCTCCAGTCTCTTTTACGCCAAATTATAATTTTCCTTTTAATAAATGAAATAGAACTTTGACAACTGCGATTTAATACAGCAATGGCGTGAAAGGACTGAAGGCGAAGTCAAATGTTCTTTTTGTGATAATTAGAAAATGAAATGAAGTCCGTTCAGACGATTCAGTAGGAACTGGTATTTTGAATAAATGGAGACGTTTGAAATAGTTGTGTGAAGAAAAATTACCATTGGCATAGGCTGCGAGGAGATCCTTCAACTGCTGCTGACCGGTCGTTAATTCGACGCAACTGACACGAACACTAAATCTAGCGCCCGTTCGTTGACGCTGTTCTGCAATTCCTCTAAACAGCCAAGTTATGGCACAAGGGATAGCCCCCAGAGTGTGCCCAGCTTCTGGAGTGCCCAGCATTGTGTGCGATTTACCTGGAGCAATGGAGATTAACAATTCATTAATTAAAATCCACGAGGAGTTGAGTTTCATTTACTCCACTACGGAGAGAAAAAGGAATCCCTGCTGCAAGGGTAAAATCACTTGTTTCCTGTTGCTCCTCTTCAATCCAGTGATTTTTCACTTAACAGGAGGAAAATCTAGTTCCTTGAAGTCTGAGAATTTCAAGATATTAAAAAATAGGAGAACAGAACACGCGCTTTGTGCAATTAATTACACAATGACTGTGTTAAATAAGAATGAATTATTTATATTGAAATATTAAATCATCATTTTTCTGTAATTCTTGCTGGAAAGTTTACTATTGTTAATTTAATCAATTATCGAAAAATATTTAGAAATAATAAATAAAAAATCAAAATAACAGAATGATTGAAAATATACAGTATAATAATAATAATACTAATAATTATTATAAGTTATAATTATAATAATATTATAATTTGGAGTTTTTGATAGTTTTGAAGTCATTTAAAAACATTTTTCTTTAATCCATAATATATGAAATATAAAACTTTCAGATCAGGACAAAAAAATGATGAATTAATATTTCAATATTGCAAGAATAATAATGTAAATTATTCATTCTTATAATCAGTAATTATTACATCGGTAACAGACCCTAAAAAGGATTACTCGGAATTTTGGAAAAGTGGATATTGATTACGTTGGGGATAAAATGTTGTTAGAACAAGAGTAGCTCGAACAAATGTTGAATATTTTTAACAAGTCCTCGCCGTACTAATGCAGCACAGCATGTCCCTGACAGAATGATCTTTCTACTGTGCGCAAATGCAACTGAAATCACCAGATATGTTTCCCAAATGTGTACAAAAACGTAACATGCACCACAACACAGTTAAACACGTGTAATCCTGCACGTAAAAGGACACGTTGCAGTTAATGGCAGTGGAATTTATAACCCCCTGTCGTTTAAATGTTCACGATTCTGCTGATGATATTTTAACGACCTAACCCAGGCTAGTTCAGGCTCATGTGAATTCAGTATGAAGACAAATAAATCATTATTCGAGGAGATTATCCATTGAAGAAATAGGTAATTAAGTTGAATACGCGAGTTTAACTTCTGTTTTTTTTTATAGGAGGTATATCTCAGAATAACGGAGAGAGAAACTGAGACTGAGTTTTGCTTACTTTATCTCAGTTTGTCTTAGTTTTATTTCCATTTTAACGCTACTTTTCTCGTCTGTTTGTTTCGTTTCCCTCGTTACTTTATTCCGTATCTCCTCCTCGCGAATCTACTTGGCATCATCCACGCTGCCTTATAATGATGAATTTGCATGCAAACTCGATATCACTACTTAAAATGTAAAACAACTTTGCTCTTCTTTGACTGTGTACACTATCCCGCCTTATGAATCGGCCTCTGAGACACTGCATGCTCAGCTTTGAATAAGAAATTTTCCTTCTGATTTATTTCAGGGGTAATTTTTTCGTTTTCGCCAAGCAGAAAAATATTTATTGTTCAAATATTAATCATTTCAAATGAGTAAATGAGTTGAACGAGAAAACTAGAACTTTTTAAAAACGATACCTGAAATATCTCTAAAATATTAAGAACGGGAATTTTGAGAAATTCAATACATTTCATTGAGAAATCGATGATTGTTTAATGGATAGGGGAATTTAGTGAACCATTTTAAATTTAATTGAAAATAGGATGGAACATTAATGTGACACACTTGTAAACATTTCATGAAATTTCAGAGACGGAATCATCTGAATATTCACTTATAATACCACAAGAACTTCATTTTCAACTTTTTCACGGATTTTCAGTGGGAGATGGACGAGATAATGAAGAATTACTAGAATATTCAAAAAAACTTCAAAAAATAATTAAATTAGCTTCATCAAAGAAGATTCTCCAGAAATTTCATGTCACAATTATTATTACAAATTTTATGTTTTTTTATCTCAATTTCATGTGTAATTTTTCCACAGCGCATTTTGACTGTAATTTCCGGAATTTTGGTAATTAAGGTGTTTCGACAGTTACTTATACTTGCGAAAAAATTTCCCAATAAGCTAAAAACATCAAATTTGCAATATCTGTTGTTGGCCACACCGTTTTTAAAATATTTGTTTCCAAAGTTCGACATTGTATATTCCAAAAATCACGTGGTAACAGTTCTTCACATTTTTGTAATATTTTCCATTGTTTTCAATAATAGATACTTTCAATATGGCGCCTCTATCATCTTATGAAAGTATTCACAAGTATATTCACAAGGACCTTCGGAAGTACCTTAAAACGGTATTTTTATCCAAGAATTAATTAATGGAAATCGACGGAGACAAATATAGCAACAAATTCTGATTCGTGGTAGCAGTAGTTAATAAATAAATTGTTTTTACCGAGGCCAGCGTGTCCAAAGCAGAAGAGACAGCCGTCAGTGCCGTTTATGACTGCATGGATCACGTCCGTCAGTGCACTAGAGCAGATTTCCGTCTGAAAATACAAAATAGATGAGATCAGGGTGATTTTTTTGATGGATTCCTTTTTGGGGCTGAGAGGGAGAGACCGGTGGATGGAACTGGAGAGAATATTTTACGGGATCAAAATGTATCGGGGAATCCTAGGAGAAATCTGGAGACGGGAAAAAGTTGTACGACGCTGCGACCAGAACAAGATTGAAATCTTTGAGAACGTCGAGTGGATGGGGCGCAGATCGAAAGGGACGGCAAATGGGGAATAGGCGATGCAAATCTACCGTCGATCGACAAAGGGGAATTTTTTACCTTGAGAAAAACAGTTTAATCTTCGTTAATACCCATTTCAATGGAAATGGCTGTCATTTTTATTGAAAAATTATCCCACGCACAATGATTTAATTCCACTTATTTGTAAATTGAATAAAAATCGGTGGACAATAATATTCCTGAAAATTATGGAAATCATTAACATAGATGGAACTGTTGTGTACCAAGAATAATATTAAAAAATTCCTCCCGTGATCCGGACAATATGTCATTCGCAAAAATCGGAAAATGAAGAAATATAAAATAATGCAATATAAAAAATAATGTAATATCGAGGATAACATCCATGTGTATTCGACGTAATATGGATACCCGATCCCTCTCCAGTTGGGCAACAAAGATAGATTAGCAACTAACCATTCGCTGATGCAGTCGAATCGACGATGAAATAAAAACTCGTGAATCTATAACCTTTGATTCAATTAGAAATTCACCACGGCATTAAATAATTTTCTTGTACTTCAAATTCGCAGGACACCTTGGGGATTGAACAAAGTCTTTATTTATTTAATAAATCGTTAAATTAATGAAGTTGATTCTCCTTGGGAGCTATTCATTTTTAACAATTATGATGCAGCTACTGTTGGATGAAAAAAAAATGGATGAATATTTATAGACAATTGGTTAGAGGGATGGATTTATTTATTATTCAATGTGTAACAGACCTGAGTAAACAGGTTGCATAAGGTTAGTGTCTGTGCTAGTGTCAGTGCTGTATGGTACAGGCCGATGTGACGGTTAATGAAATACGTGACCAGAGCCTCCATCATAATCTCAAACACTTGATTGTGCGGTACAACGAGAACTCGGGAAATATGGGGGATCGTGAGGAGTCCTCGAGGGCTGACGTTAACCAGTAGGTTTGTCCAAGAACCCCTGTTCCTCATCATTCTACCCAAGTTTCGTGTAAGCAAGGTGTACGAACCACTCGGTGGACTTCCACGGGCCTTTAATGAAATTTACATGGAAACCCATCGAATTCAAGTGGAGCGTTTAAGGATTTTGACAGGCTCCATATTTAATTGAAATTCTGGAGACTCACTGGCTAAATTTCGGCACCAGCCATCGTCATCTCCAACATTTCATTATAAACATAAAATATTAATGGTCATTTGGTAGAAATTTAGATTTTGAATTTCTGTTGAATTCGTCATTGACGAATTAAGTTCTTGAATAGTCAATTAATTCTTCATTTTCAATTTATCGAAAATTGAAAATCGGATTTTATAGAATGCTTGATTCTTCCCGATTGTTCCATCACTGAATTCAATGAATTTCCGAGACCGGTTCCCCGTACCGAGTTTATTAACAATTACGATGAATAATCATTTACTATTTGTATTTTACCGAAGATCGATTAAGTTCTGAGAAGTGGTTATTCACCGATAGCTCGTGACTGGAAGACCTGACGTAAGCGATTGAGGACTAATTTTAATCTCCGGAAAAATATCTCTATGATAGAGGTAAAATCTGTAATTTCCACTCTGCCGATGTCGATATATCGACGTTTAAAAATGTCGAAACTATCGTCAACTTTTCAACGTCAACGGAGGTTGGAATTCAGGGCACGTATCACGGGCCGTCATTCACGGTGAAAAATCGGGCATGAGACGTTTCAATTACCCTTGAATACCGGCTCATTCATTTCGTCATGAGCGAATTAAAATGTTCACCTCGGATGTGAGGGAGATCCACTGGATTTTCACCCGTTGTCGCCTCCGTGTGATCTCAAGGAATTAGACTTACAGAGCGCGTCTTGAGTAAAGCAATATTGGCTCAACGTACTGAATACATGATGGAGGGCCATGTACTTCGACCTTTTACCGTGGATGTGACGAGTTTGTATGTGTCGTCACATGTACCTTTGGGATACGAGGGAGGTTTGAAAGGCTAGTTTCCAGGGAGTCAATGTAAAAGCTGTGTTGCGGATGCTGGAATAATGTTTCCAGCTTTGAGAGAGGATAAGTAGAGAATATTCTCGCATATTCCCAACTGGCATTATTCCGCAATGCCAAATAATTCTCGATGAAAATACAAACCAAAATATTGTTCATTTGTGAAACTCGGAAATAATTGGAATTATGAATATTCAGGGGTAGTAGAGTTTTTTTTCCAACCCTACCAATCAATCTATTGTTTACGTTACAATAATTCACATGTGGTCAAATAAGTTTTTATGAAAACAGAAATAAAAATGTTGTATTTAACGATCCGCTGATTAAAAATGGTAAATTAAAAAATTAAAAAACAACGGGATATTTCATAGAATTTCATTTTTCATTGGATAATCGATTTGGATATTGAAATGATAAATCCTAAATTTTATAAATATAAACAAATTTTTTTTTTAATTAAAAAAATATATCATTCGAAAAAATTGGCAATTCTTCAAACTCGCGGAAATTTCAATGGCTCTCTTTGTCATGAAATAAAGAGTGAAGTAAGTGGGGAATTAATTTTCCATTGCATATACTATATAGTTTTTTTTTGTTAATAAATTATCAATAGGCTTGTGACTGGTGATATGCAAGATTATATGAACATAGCTAATTGTCTACTGATTTCGAGAGTCTAGTATCGAAACTTTAATATTCTAATCAACTGAGGTAGAATATTCCAGGACCAACCCAAAACTCAAACATTTCCCTTATATCGATACACCGGCGATTGCTATTATTTCCATCATGGAAAATGAGAAACTTAAATTTGACGGATTATAATGCTTCCGTTAAAAAACAAAAGTCTTTTTGCATGCCACGAAAATGGAATAGTCCCAAAAAATCTGTCACGCCCCATAAAATAGGGAATAGGATAAAAAAAATCAAATATACCTCAACGAGGAATGACGATAACTCTGAAGAATAACCGGCTGGAAAACTTTGGATCCCCATATATAAGTGTTCAGCCAGGGGTACAGTTTCAGTGGCTGCCCCCTTCCCCTGAATACTCCCCTGCTGTCATGAAATATGTCGCGATTTACACAGGAGATTGGCCTCATTGGCGCCTGGGGACCAAGTGTACTCCTCCCCCAGGGGGTCAGGGGGGTGTGAGAGGATAGTGAGGGGGGTTAGGATCAAAAAAGCATTTGGCAAATCCGTCGGTGAAGTGGTGGAAGTTGTGTACGTTGACGAAACTCCACGGGTTAAATCCAATCTCACTCATGCGGTATCGACGGGTTTATCTGGCCTCACGGAAGCCCACGGTTAAGTGGAATAAAGATTGCTATTCCAGGGGATAAGTTTTCGGAATGAATGAGCCCTCACTCCCTCGTAATAAAACTACACCCTGAAATATTAAAGAAAAAAACGCTGAATCTGCTCTTTCTGTTTTACCCGCTCACAATCATCCGTTTACCATTTTAAAAACCTTTTAGTCCTCATAAATACACGAGCATTTGGCTACGCGAACCATTGAATGATACATTACGCCGTATTACACCGATGGTTATGCACAGCCGTGAAAACGAGACCGATCGAGTTTTAGAATTTCGAACACTGGCTCGGAGCCGTCCCCATGGTGACGAACGCCCCATTACCGTGAGCTGTTTGCACTTGATAAGATTTTTATCGCAAAACCATCCCACAGCAATCGTTCACATGCATCTATACACACTTGATATCGACCATCAGTTTGCGAAAGTCGGTGCATTCGGTTGTTGTGTGCATTCCTATCTAATGGGTCTTTTTACGTGCGTGAATTATGCTCATGTTCAGGTGCATCTATTCGACAAGAGGAATTTTTTGTCACATTCATTCTGATACTCACAAAACTTATTACTACTAAATTAAGTTCATTGTATCGAGTAGATTCACCTGGCAAATATATGAAAGTGTTGAATTTTTTATAGTTCGAATGTTACAGAATATAATTAGTACATTCAAAAAACTTCCATTTCTTTAGTTTTTAGATATGAGATTTCGACGTGGCAATTATTCCGATGTCAAGAAGAAATTAAAAAAAAAATTGTCTCAGTCGACTTGTTTTTTCTTGGTGTGAAATTTCCTTCCAAGAATTGAAGCATTGTGGAATGAAACCATGAAAATAGATACATTTATTTAGGGGTTAGTCAGGCTAAACGGGACACGGGGGTAAAATGGGATGAATCAGGAGGTTCAATGGGAGACGAGGGGAAAATTTCTGTTGGTGAAAAGAAAAATGACTGAGAATGAGTCAAACACGCTTTTTCGTAAGTGTCCCATTTTGCTTGGCTCTCCCCTAAGTAAATGTGGAATAAAAAATTTCAGAAAGACTAGATCTTTGGGGGGAGATGGAGAATCGTGAAAATATAAATAATTCAATAGGAAATTGAAAGCTGTAATGATTTGCAATGAGGGTCTGACAGGGTGGGAAGGTTCAATCAGCATTTAGCAATGAAGCAAATGAGCAATAGATCCGTTGAGTGCACTAGATGAGGAGATGAGGGGAGGATGAGGGAAATGCATTGTGTCAAGGAGTCCCGTGCCAACACCATGAAAACCCATGAAATGCACCTCTTCCTCTTGCATAACCGTAGGGCGTACGCAGAGGCCACCACCAAGCCGTGTAATCTGCAGCGTGACTATTAGTCGTAAGTCAATAATAAAGCCCTTGTCCCACTAGGGCCATTCTAGTTGCGGTGAATTATCCAGAGGTGAAGGGGGTCGAAGGGTATTGTCTACCCAGGGCACCGTTTGCGGGGATAGAATTGTCAGCGCTCAGGCCAATACTCAGCCATTGCCTCTCTATGCCAACCTAATTGAGATGGATGTTCCCAGACCACTGAGCTTTCATTTGCTCTAGTCCTTTCACCTCTGTACTTTCATTTTTTTATTCACTTTTCACTACCATTTCATCGCCTGTCTACTTCAGCACTCGCGTTTCGCCAAATTCACCATTTTTTGTGAATTTTATGGAAAAGCTAAAATTTAAAAATTTTAAATTTATTGAAATTTCTCACTTATATGAGTTGCAATTCAATTTTAATTCAAAATTATCAATAAATTTATCGTTTATCTTGATAATTTGAGAAAATTGGGTTTTTGGTGTTTTAATAAGTTTTCATTTTTTAATGAGAGTTCGAATTTTCAGGCTCATTGTGAAAATTCTATAATGAATACGAATGAATTTTTAATTGAATGAAAATTCAAGGAAATTATTGCTTGAATTTTTTATATTTTTATGGCTGGTCAGTGCTGTGCATTCCTGATATGCATTTTCTGAATGAGAATAACTGAAATATTTAAGAAATTCATTGATTAGTCACTGAAAAACTCCATAAAGATTTGATGTGAATTTTCCGTCGTTATGAATTTCAAGTTTTTCAATTCAAAATTTCAAGAGTAATTTTCCAACAGTGTAGGAAATTATAAATTCCGAAAAAAACTAGATTTTTTGTACATTCTGGATTTTGGATTTTGGATTTTGATTATTTACGAGGAATTGTTGAATCATATTATTTATTGATTGATATTTATTATTGATATTTATTAATTGTTTAATTATATATTTATGGGCTAAACTGAGATGAGAAAATCACTTGACAATTGAGTAGATATTTCACAAATTATAGAAAGATTCATGATTTATCGGAGATTCAAGTGGGAAAAGGCGAAAATTTTTTAATTCCTAATAGAATTTCATATTTTTTCCAACAAACAGAACTTCAAAAAAAAAAAAACCCAATAAACAATAAAAAAAAAACAATCCATTGATTACCAAATTTGATAAAACTTTCAATAAATTTTCAGTAATTTTTAATCCCCCCAAAATGCAGAAAAGGAGAATAAGTAGTACAGCTCAAGATTCTCTGCGCCACGCCCCCCTTTCCCAGAAATTATCGAAGGAATTTAATTTTGCTCAAGCCATAGACCGAAGACGAATCCTCGACTGGACACTAGATACGGATTAGACGTAAATACAGGGGGGATAAGAGTACGACTCGTGTGTAAAAGTTTCTCACAGTTGTGCAAAAGGAAACAAGTGAAACAGCGATAAGTTTTCGCAGAAAGCAGAGACGAAAGTGGAAATGGCGGAAAGGTAATTTCAGGTGGAGATATAGCATGGAGAAACGTGACGGATTCTTCTTTTGTGAGATATTCTATTTGGTAAAATGTCTCGGGTGAGACATCCCGGATACTTGATTACAAACATCAGAGAAGATAAAACGAAATAAATCATGAGAGTCTCAAGGTAGAGGTCCATTAAAGACCCCAATGTGACGCCTTTGTCACAATATTATTTCTCGTGTCGAGGGAGTTGTTTAATTCGGCAAAAAATCGCCCCGGCGGTTCATGGGGGATGAATTGCGCTATTAAATCGCTCAAACGGTTCTCGGTACATTCTGAATATTCAACGGACTCTTTCAACCCGTTCCAACGAGTTTATTTATAAAAATGCCAATTTTCAGGGGGGCCCCATTGATCTGGCAATGGCGGTACGTCAGGGAGGGAAACGGGGTACGGCCTGGTGGTCTCTGGAGAACCCTCACCGGGGAAGAGGTCTGGGAGGGCTACGAGCTCATTTGAATTCGACGCTCGATAATGTCCCCAGGGACCACCAAATACCGCCTGGAAAATACCACGATATATTCTAAGGCCTTCAATGGAATTTCCACTATTGAAAGCATTGGAATTAAACTGATGAGGGGAAACATTATTCCCTCTGGGATCAAACGTTTTCTCAATATCGGAAGCTAAATCAAGTAGAGAAAATCAAGTTGAACATTCTAATTGCGCGCTCATTTCAATCTTTAAACACACATAAGTTCAAATATTATTAAAATTCCCTCGAAATTTCAAATATCAAAATCACTCTATCACATCTACTGTTATTACCTTTTATTACATTACATTTTATTACAAAAATTTATCGCAGTTACGTAATTAGTTAATCATAATTATAATAGATATGTCGTTTATGATTCTTATCTTTAGCTAGCGCTATTGGACTAAAATGAACGTCGTGATATCCTTGACTATCTACGTGGAACCACTCATAATATTAACCCATAATGATCTTGATGAGTTTTGAAACTTTTTTTCATCGCAGTATGTTCGTTGGGAATTTCAGTTGCTTGTTTTAGTTGGGTTTATTTGTCCTTGTGAGTATGTAATTTCTGGTTTTTACTTTTGAAATCGCGTTTGAAAAAATCAGGATTAAATGACGTTGGAATTATCTCCTGATGAATATTGCAATAATAAAATGAGCTGTAATTAATTATATGCTCTAATGAGATGCTTCAATGAGTTGTGGCATCTTATGTAGGGGTACAATGGGAAATTCGGGTTAATAGAAGGGATGAAAAAAATGGAGGAGATGGAGACATTGGAAGACATCTGATTTGTCCGGGAAAAACTGAGAACGGGGATCAGGAAGTCTCAACGATTTCAATCGTCTCACCGGAAATCGTCTCCTCATTTAGTTTCTCATTCCCGCGGAAATTTCCCCAGTGGTGAATGAACAGTTACTTGAATGTTAAAGTAAACGGTTTGGAGTGAGGGTGAGTCTCTGGTACGTGCCTTTATCCACAACTCGCGGGCGCAAATTCCTGAAACGGAACGACATCCCTGCCGGGCGCATAACTAAACTAATTTCCCGATCTCTGAAGCCAGCGTTCAACCGGGGAATCGCTCCAGGCGAGTGTTGCTCTTTCCAATGATTTCCCGGCGTCTCGTGATGTGGCCTTTTGCCATTCAGAACTGGTGAATTATCTGTGGAATTGTTTGGAATCGATTGGGATTTACCTGGGAGTCCTCCTCGGTGAAGATCGCGTCGAATGCGAACATCTTCGGTGCTGCCACCGTTGGTCGCCGATCTTCTGCCGTTGACGATTGACCCGCCGTCGGGTCCACCAGGGTCACCTGTTTTTTTCGCTTATCCGCGTTGAAAAAACTACCCCCTTCACCTGATGACACTCGCAGCATCACTTTTACCTGAAAAAAAAAAATAAAATATTAGGGGAGAATAACTTGAATTGAAAGTGAAACAATTTCAAAAAAATGATTGCATTAGTTATTGAGACTTTGAGACTCAAATTGGAAATACGCTAACATGAATTGTAACTATAAATCATAGATTGAAACATCAACGATTTATATTAATATTGGAATACTAATATACACATCAGTAAAGAGCAATGAATGGAATAACTAAATAACCCCCACGAAAATGAATATTAAATTTCCAATCAATAAAAAATTAAATAGAAATAAACATAGTTTATAAATCGGAAATGTTAACATGTAAAATTGCTAGTACTAAAAGTGTTGTTAATTAACAAATTGTTATTACTGAGTATCTTAAGTTAATCTATGTCGCACAATGAAGATTACCTCAATGCCAAATAAATTTAAAACAGAAAAACAAATAGTAGAAAAAGAATATTAGTTGCTGACCTCTGTCATGAATTCTATTTTCATCGAAAAAGTTGAACTAAAATTAATAAAATCATTGGAATTTCTTTCAAAAAATTCCAATCCAGCCAGGGCAATTAATTTCAGCCACAGGAACTAAAGATAATTAATTATCTATTGGCTATACGTTTGGAAAAGCCTCTCATTCGAAAATTGAACAATGGACTCGTTAGAATAGACTGACTGGCAGTTTCTGACATTAATTAACAGCCGCAGGAACCGCTGGAATTTGTTTTACACCAGAGAGTTAACGAACTATCGACGGTGTGAACCAGATGATCTCATTTTCCCCTCCTCTGCGTACATTTTCTCGAGTAATATCCTCTGAAATTATTTTCACTCCCTCAATGTACAAAAAATCATTGCTAAAGCAAAAAAAAAATCACTTCTTTCTCTCCGTTTCGTGAGGTTACGTCCGTCTTTGGGATATTTTTTCTGCCGCATGAGCCCATAAACGCTAGAAATCGAGTGTACGCCGAAAGGAAATTGGGTTTTCGCGAGTTGAAATGAGATTTCCCTGGGTGTTGCATATATTCCATATTGAAAAGATGTCAACAACTGCATTCCTTGACGAAAAGGCAAACATCGGAAATACACACGCGCCACTCCCTTATCTCTCTGAAATCCTATCAATTTCCCTCACTTCCGTCTGTCAGACACCGAAGAAATCTCCATTTTCTTTATTAAACCCAGTGAGTCCTCCCTGAACCCAATGAAAAACCTTATCCCCGTGTAATTACAGTGATAGCTCGTAAACTTGATTTAATTTGATATGAAAAGTCATAAACTCCCATATTTCCTAGTGACATAAAACCAGAACTTGGAGTTATTGGAATTCTTTACAGCCACGAGGACGCGTAAAATTTTAACGGGTCCTCCAGGATATGGTCGACTCCAAATGGCGATATAAATGATACGTAATAGTACTCAATCCAATATGAAATTTTTTTAACGCCGGGCAGCATCACTAAGTAGCAGAGGATGTGTCTGTACCGTTCGCCTCCTAAAAAATTCCATTTTGTATTCTAGTCTGAGGGTAAAACTATATTTTTAAGACTTCTTTGATGATTAAACTGGTTATTTTCCTTGTATAAACGACTAATTCACCCGCGAATCCATAAAATAAATGAAGAACTAACGAGAAACGACATACAACATAATTCCGAGTTTCAAACTATCAAAAACATCAATTACTAGTCAGACAATTTTCTACGGTAAAGACTTGGCACTTCGGTTATGTATTTTTTTCCGTACGAAGGGTTGAATAATGTGAAATTCTTCCGGCGATGCTGTCATCAAATTCTTGATGATCGACAGTACAAAAAAATTGACGCCGATGGTTGGCGGGAAAATGGTGAACAGTATTGACTGCTGTAGACACACCCGAAGAGTTTGAGGATAAATCTACTTTTATTTCTCACCGGCATCTTCATCACGTTCGTGACGAGTTTTTCAACAAAATGTCATAGCTTTTTTCTGTGGAAATAAAGTAAATACAAAGTTGAGGGTGGGGAGGGAATTAAGTCGGTAGAAAGTTGGCACAATGGCTACCTGGGGCAATGAAACTGTGAGCAAGGTTTAACGGTGTTGCAGGGAAAGGGCCATTCGGAGACGAAAGTTTGATGATTCTGGGGGTAGATCTGCCCCTGCTCGACTCAACATCGGCTCAACCCCAACACCACCCCAAACCCACCCGGAATTGAATTCTCAGGTAGTTTCCTCGTACCTTTGGAGTAGAATATCGCTCAAAGAGTTGAGGATATTCGATAATCAGGGGGGATTTGATTGTATCCGGGGTTATAGACTATAAAAATGATGTCTTAAATTATGACCCTATTGCCCCCTTCTTAAAACTCAAAAAGTTTAAGGCTCAAACGCTTTAGGACCTCCAAAGGAGGATATAACTGTCCGACTGACGTCTTTATATCCTATAATTTCCCACGTTTTTTTTCTGGGTGATAGATCTCTTATTTTTGATTATTATTATAATTCTTTATGGGAGACTATTTACTGAGAAATTCGCGGGAATTAATACTGAATTAAATCAGGATGAAAGAAGTGAATTACAGAATTTAAGGGGATAAAAAGTGTACGTCAATGTATGATGTTGTAATTAGTTGCTGTTAGTATGAAATGGTTTATCTGTCGTATCCACGAGTTTTATTCATCAATTCCCGATTTTCTCTTTTTTGTCCACAATATGTGACACCGATAAGCTGTCAATAAAACCCACACATTCCGGCTCAATGCAGATTTTTGTCTGGTTGTCTATCGGCGTGTGGGGGAGCATGGGGTGTTTGATAACAGGGTAGAATAAAAATATTTGCCAGTATGGATTAACCGTTTTACCGTTGGCTAATAAAAATATAGCGGCTGAAAAATCAACGGGATCAATCGAACCACCAAAATAGCCTTATTTAAACATTTTTTGGTGTAAACACGAGTTTGAAAAATTTCTTCAAAAAAGACTTATCAGTTCAAATGTAATAAAAAAATAATAAACAAGAGGATAATTGCTGTTTGATTATATATTATATAGTTATTTCCGCTAATAAATAAGGTATACAAGTGGTCATTCTAAAAATTATATCAACATAGGACAAAGATGAATAATTATTAATCGGCCCTTCATGGCTACCATTGAATTTTTTTTATATCCTCTCATTTATTACAAATTTATTAACGCGAGTTTTTTCGCGTAAAAAATCGATATATAGGTTATATTCAATGTCGAAAGAATGGCAACCATTATTACTACCAGTGCGTGAACGCAAAGCTGAAGAGAAAATTCTTTGAAAGTACAAAAAAAATACTGCATACAATCACTTCAATTTCTCATTTTTGCATTTTCTCATTTTTTCCCCTGGGATCCTCTATAGCTATGCTAATTATCTTCTGGTTCGAATATTATAGTATCGAAACTATCATTTCAGGTTACGATGAAAGCCAATGGAATTTTTGTCAAGCTAATAATAAATAATAAAAATTGTTTTCTTAGACTTCTTGAGTCATATTGGAGTGAGATAACATAAAAAATAAGAAATCTCTATTTAATCGATTGTAATACTTCCATTCGGAAGGAAAAATTACAGTTCAGAAGTAAAGCTTTTATTTAAGAGTTCGAACTGTCGCAAAATGAAGAGAATTTTTTTTTGATGAAGATTGTCCCGAGGAAAATCAGACATCAAAGGATTTTTCGACTGGTTCCTAACATTTTCTAAAATTCCGATTCATCCCCTTATTTAATTCTCCCTCAATTTTTTCCCCTCCACTCACAATGTAAATCGCTCGGGGATATAAACTTTGAGGTGGAATTCGGGGGAATCTCATCTCCACGGCAGCGTAAAACGAGAGTGGAGGAGAAATACTCTCGGAGATTATCGCGATTGCAGACAGTCTAAATAATCTTTGGTAGGTTACAACGGTGCATGAAAATTCGGGTGAAGCCCTCGAGGAGTGACGTTTTGAGGGGGTGTACAACCCCTTCGTTAAAGCGGTAATAACAGCATCATTGAACTGCCCGGGGCTATCGGTGGATTTTGCGTAAGACTCTTGTATGCGTACCACCGCAATCCCCCAGTTTTATGACTCCATATCGAGTTGCGTATCTGAGTGTCACAGCCTCTGGGCCATCAAGATCGTCTCCGAGAATTTATGATGAGCAACGCCTCCGGTGAATCGAGTCAGTGGGAATTTTCCTACCGTAAAATGCCTCGCGATTGGATGACAAGACTCATGTCATTTTACCTTCATTAGAGATTTTAATATTTTTATTTTAACATTTTTTTCATTGTTCAAAAGACTCTATCTCATTAGAAATTACTCACTAAAAACGTAATTGAGCATCTAGCGAAATCCAATCCTAATTTATCGATGAATATCTCCGGATCTACGTGAGATAATTAAATTTTTATAATGACTTTTTTGTAGGTCTTAATTAGACCTGGAAAAAAGATATTTACAAACATTTCGATAGGAGTCCTGAGTTACGAGATATTCCGTGAAAACTGACCCAGAGTAATCACTATAATCAGAGTAATCACAGAATAATCAGAAAAATCACTTTGAACCGATTACCGGTTTCGCTCTCGAATTAATAAATCTGATAATGGGAGTGTTAAATAAATAAATTGAGGATAACGTAAATAAAGTACCCTGCAGTGACACGACCAATTCTTTCAATAAATAAGTCCCTGAGACTGATCTGGGCACCTGTTATGTCAGTGGCTCTTAAATCAGGGATTGTTGTGAGCTTTTTCATGATTTTTTTTTATCCCACCCAGGGGTGACTGTCGAGGCTGAAAATTAATGGCCTTCATACTTCACCTCTTCCAGGACTCGTTCCGGTCTTACGCCCTAAGAGTCGTAATCCGAGTGTTAAAGCGTTAAGACATTAAACGATCCAAGGAACTATCAAAATCTTAACTGGAGTTTTCGTCAGAGTTTCGTTTAATTTTATATCAATATAACCAATCAAAAAAACACCAATCGTCAATTATTTCTATCGAATTATTTCACGCCCATCAGAGACCGCACACTGATAAAAGAATCAATTAAAGAATTGAATTATTTATTCCAGAATCTGTAGCTTACACCCCCACGTACATTCTCGTTTCAAATAATTAGCAGAAATAATTACCATTTTTCTTGTGCTTTGGTTTATTAATTGCAGCTTATTACTGTACATTATGTTGTACAGAAAGGAAGACAATGAAACCCATTGTAAGGTTGAAATTATTCTCAGTAATAAAAAATCAGCATCTAAATAGGCAAACTACGAAGATGAAAAGCAAGAGAAGTTCGCAGATATTAAGAATTTCTTCTTGAAGAGAATAAAAAATTACTTAATAATAAAGAATAGTTAGGGGTGTGAATGGAATTGAATGTAATGGCTTGATCGAAATGAAATGAATGATATGAGATTTTTGCAATGAAAATGGAATTGAAGGGTGTAATTTGATTTGATTATAGTATGACACAATGAATGGAATTGTGTTTTTGAAGTTTGTAAACACTTGAGGCGGTTGTATTGCAGTCACTTGACACCGGAATATTAAACGTACCATGTAGCCATTATTATACAGCCATTACAACGTCACATTGTTGGAAAGTCCGCAATGGAAAATATGGGGCCTGGGGTGAGATTGTTGGCGTGAGGCACGCTCCATCCAACCGTTGTTGACTGACAAGCAAAACTGACGCTTTACCTTAATCCCCTGGTTCACATACCAGACGACGCTTCCAAATTTTCCCGCTAATTACCCCAAAACGTTCGGATACACAGAATATCTCGGACCTCATCATTTCGGGATAACAGATGAAATGAATTCGATATGTCGTTCGATTATCGATTTATCAGCAAAACTGTCGATTAACGTTGACACCAGAAATCCTCGAATTTCTAATAGAAAAGACGTTTTCAAATTTTCTCCTGAAATCCATTGGCTAGGACTTGAAAATCATCTCGTTTTATCATTTAGCTGATTTGTGACAATTAGTGATAATTACTGATGATAGTACTCTTGTAATGTAATTAAAAATCGTTTTTTTGAGAACGAAAAATTTACGAGAAATCTTGAAGTATAACTGGAATGTATTTTATTAGAGGAAACAAATTTTGGTTATATAAAGATCTACGGAATATTTAATTTGAAAATCATTTTGGAATTGTGTTTGGACACTTTTCTTAGTTAGACTTTGAAAAATTCATTATAAAAAAAAAAACCTGATGGAATTATTACATTTAGTCTATATGTACATGTTCTAAAGTTGCAGAAGATCATGCGTGTAATGCAATTGTTGATGAGATCATAGTTTTGTGTAAATATATTATATAGGTACAGAATACCTATGATCAACTAAACATTATAATTATAATCAGGGGAAAGGTATCGGTGACAGATTTCTTTAACGTTTTTTTTCGTAGAGGTGCGCCGATAAATTTATTTGTTTTCAGAAAAATGTAATTTGATTTCTCATGGGATTTTATATGGATTTATTATGGATTTTAAAATCTATTCTTTGATAAGGGTTATGAATAACAGGAATCATCATTCCTGTACTTTCTGATGGGAAAACTATGCATCACTCACTGGCCACCCAACTCAAACCCCAATAGGACTTATGAATATGCACGGATTGGAGATGCTGGTCAGACACCGGAAAACTCCGGATAGTTGATGGTCATGAATATGGTAAATATGGATGAACGGCAAAGGGTTGTTTTTTCGTCTCCATGCATGCAGCCACCCTTAAAGGCCCAAAGGTCATTTTTCGGCTTCAGCTCCCTCAGAAAGAGAAAGCCTGATTTTCACTTCATCCTGATGAAATGCCACAGAAGGTACGTGTTAATTCATCCGATGATTGCACTTCAACCGTCGGAAAAAATTAAAATAAAATGTTTCATGAATTGAAAATGGACGTCAGCTAACAGCGAAGTGACGAAACGAGATAACTCGAATTTATCATTTTTTCCAATTAGTCGTTCATCTCCAGTAATATCGATTTAAAGGGTTACATGGGTTTACTAGTTTACTGAAAGAACAGCTCAATTTTACCATTTTTTTTCATATAAAAAATGAAAGATTTAATTCACACTTTTTTCTTATATTATTGAAGAATTTTCAAACATTTTAGATAGGTTTTGGTAAATTTTCGTTAAAAAATTTTGAAAACTCATTCATTGAGACGTCGATTCCAGTGCCCCCTTCGAAAAAAATACTCTCGGTCTGACAGCAGAATTCATGATGGGATCGTATGAAATTAAAAAAAAATTATGGGTTTTAGTTAACGCCTTGAACGGAGGAAAAAAATAAATCGCTAAAGTTTTGACAGACCTTTTTACGAAAAATGACAAATTTCGTGATTTAAAAAAAATCCGTTATTCAAGAAGTTACCCAAAGTATCTCGAAGATGTGTGTGAAATTTCATCAAGATCGGTTCGGGATAGTTGTCGATAAATCGGGTACTTTGATCAAAGCTTTAGGATAATATTGTAGACATGTAGACATTAACAAAATAATTTTAAAAAATCCCTGTCTTGAAAATTTAAATAAATAAATTTTTCTCAAAGAACGTTTCGTTATTTTCTCCTATAAAATCAAATAAAATTGATGTCTTAAATAAAACGTTGTTTAACAAAACTGGAAATTTCACTCAATTATAATGTCTCGGTTATTCTTTCACATTGTAAGAGAATTTATAAGAAATTACTTTGTTGAAGTGGGATATAACATGTGACTTCTTTAGAATTGCATTCGTTATCGGAAGGCTCTCGGCTTTATCGAAGAATTTTCAATAGCGAAGTGCACAACGAGATGGCGTTAATTGAAGGAGGGAAACACGAGAATCGGCCACCCCCGCAAATTTCCGAATGCGTGACGAGATGCTATAAGGAGCTGTATTATTATCAAAACGTAATATCACCATTTCTCGCAGTGCACTCTAATATTTCCACTTTTTTATGTACTGTTGCATAAATGTGCGTCACAAATCACAAAGGAGTAGCGCACGCGAGATAATCATTTCCCAGTGGAGTACACTGGTCTTTTTTTTCCGGAATAATCACAGCGAGGGATTCTGTTTATTTGTGGGTTTTTATTTGCGTTTCTAGTGGCTTTCAATAGCCAATCCTCGAGGTCGGTGATTTCAGGTGGCGTCGAGACGCCAATCTCTGAACCCGGAGATTTATTGCCACGGCTTTAGACCAGACGTGAGTAATTTACACCGCCGTCTGAGTTTCGCCGTATCTTCAGGCCCCAGTGCAAATGAGTATTGACGATTTTAAAGACCATGACGACTTGAAGAAACTTTAATTCCGAAATCAATTAAAAGTTTATAATTATTATGGCTTTGTCAATTGCTTCAAAGGGGAAAAATTAGAAAGTTGAATAATTGAATTTACTTAGTATTGACTGACGTCTTTTAAATGATTTTAAATGAAAAGCTTTCTCATAAAAAAATACTTCATCTGCAAAAATAAATTTTTTAAACATTCAAAACTAGTGAAAAGTTATTAAAGAATATGGATGAACCATTCTTAAGTGATTTGCTAACGCGCGAAGATCTCTAGATGAGTATTCAATAGCAAATGTGTAAATGAAATGATTTCACCATCATCGGAATGATCAATAGAAACCATCAAAAGCAGTTCACTAAGGTAACTCAAGTTATACCCAGTCAGACTATCCCATTAAACTTTAATACGACCGTAAACCCTTACGTCGGTGACCGGAAACGAACTTTACTCCACATTCCACTCGAGCAGTCCTCCATAAAAAGACTCCATGAACCTTTGATATTCCGTCTAGGGCCAATTCTCGTCTCACCTTATATGACTTTTCCCTCTCTTTCGATTGATACACCGAAGCAAAAAAAAAATGGTGATCGCAGGAGGAAGGTGTGAACGATATCGTGCGGCACAAATGGAAATCCGATATCCAACGACATTGAATTTAATCTCCCAGAAGACGAGGAGAAGTGATACAAACTGGAACTGTCGCCATTTAAATTTCTCTCTGACCCTATGGAATTTTTTTTCACTCGAATCTATCGGAATTCTCTGGAGCTACTCTCGTATTCATGTCGATCGTGTTATAATTTTGTAAAAACAAACTGCGCACTCATGGGGTGGTGGGGGGAGGAGAGGGAGGAGGAGGAAGAAAGGATGCAGGGGGTGGGGGTTAGAATCCCGGAAGCGCTCTTGCAAAATTTAAAATTCAACCATTTGGATTATGCAAAACGAAGCGAGCGCTCGGTCGACGGGAAAAAATTGATTCCGAGCGTTCGTGCGAGAATCTATATGCCAAAATATGCTCAACACTGTGGACTGGGGGTCACAGGGAATTTTATAACGTTTTCATCGGGAAAATGAAAATTGAAAAATATTCGGCGATGTTTGCACGGGTTTCGGAATAATTTACGACGGGCGACAAACCGGTAGGTGGGGTAATTGGAATTTTTTCGATGATTTCGGCGATTTTCTCGTGAATTTTTTTATTTTCTTTCATAGCCAAGAATCTGCTCTCCCACCGGAAAATACGTTCAAAAAATATTCAACTCAATTGAATTTCATATATTGAAAGAATTGATCGAGTATATCTCCCAAAATATAAATTTTTCTCCGTGATTCAAAGAATCATTCGGATTTCCAAATATCTGCAGATCTAAACGAGACGCCATAATTTTGGTAATGACTGTTTTGATGAAAATTGCGGTGTCAGTTCTAAATTTTAATACACTTATTGAAAACTGAGAAACAGAGAAAATAAAGTAGAATAACCATTTTATCGCGTGGATATTGAAGTTAATACTGAAATCAAATGAAATGGCATTTTTAAAACTGAGAATTTAAAAAAAGAACTCGAATGGAGCCATCAAATAGAGAAAAGCTCTTGAATATTCTTCAGTTTGATCGTTTCGTATTATTTCTGGCAATTGCGCGAATTTATAGGCACAAATTGAATTTTTCTGGTATTTTATCGGGCATTCCAGGGGAACTATTCACTCCAGACGAGTATCTCGATCTCGCTGTATCCGTGAATACATATTTAACGTGACCTCGCCACTGAATAATTTAACATTACTGGCGCTAGCCATTTGTAGTTCACTTGTTACTAACTGCAGCCTGTTAAAAATTCACTAGGCACTGGGTCTTATTTTCACGGTAACCCACCACCTTATTCTCCTATTCTCTCTATTTTTCCAAGGTGTATACCTGTCTGAAACCCAGAGTATATTGTAACCTGCAAGCTGAGGGATTTTCCCGGAAGATACACCTCAGATCGGCAAAAACAACGAATAACCGAACTATTTTTCCATTTATTTACACTACATCTCGTGCACCCTACGATTTGGTAACCAGGCACTCACTAATTATTATTAATCCACGAGGGGATGTCTCTCTGTGATAATTAAGATTCAGGGTGGGGACTACACTCGTTTGTTGCCATCAAAACTTTTCAATTTACCCATGTGTGATTTAATTAAGAAGTCTTCTCTTTGAGCTATTCATACGGATATAAACAGTTTTGGGGGAATTCTCCCTTCGTCAACGACATGGAAATTAAATCAAGACAAATTTCATATGCTAAACATGAAAATTTTCATGAGTTTCCCGAAATTTTTTGTTTTCGGTAGGGGAGATAAATTCTCAAGAGAAATTCTTGGGGTGTGTCCTTTTTAACATGTAAAAATAATTAAAAAATATGAGTTTAATTAAAATTTCAGCTGCAATGAGCAAATTACGGATTTTATGTCATTCAATCCTGGGGCTTGACTTAAATTCTTGGATTATCAATGGGAAATTCTTGCTTTCAATCATTAAATTTTACCCTATTATCGAGACTAAAGGATCGGGAGAACTAATTATCAAAGTTTGACACATTTTTTTACTGATTGGTTATCAGTTTTAAAGAGTACAGTGGAGTTGTAGTTGCGTGCATGGGGCTGTAGGGGAAGCGAATTCGGAGAATCAGATTATATGCAACTAACCCCACCATTCGCTTGCTGCCACTATGAACTGCATTTTTCCATAGCAAATTCGAATACGAAAGATAGTATATTTACTATATTAGTCACTATGCCGTTAGGAATTTTTCTGGCGATTGTGAGTTTATAGTCCGAAGAATGGAAACACAATCGTCTGAAAAATTGCTAACAGCCCACTGACGAACAATATTTTTCGTCATTTTCAGTCTTCGAGAGAAATGCAGAATTTTTAAGCGTTTTGGGGAAATTTTCCACGAGCGTAGTTTCGTTAATTTTAATAAATTGCCGACAGTGGAGACGGCGGCAGTGAAGGGTGGAAACACCGGGTGCTAAGGACAGGAGACTCTTAGTATATCGTGGAGACCCCTTAGCCTCAACCCCCCAGACTCGCAAATCTGCGGGATTACACCCCACGGACGAAGAAAGATACTCGTTTCACCTAGAACTTGTCCCCAAAATCCCTCATTCCCTCTTGACTTTTTGCTAGCACACGTGATACCACTGGCATAAAAGCATCCGAACGGTTTATATGAGTGGGTGGAAACGAGTACGGATGACGAGGGAGTTTCCGGAGAATTATAGAATGAGGGTAGATCCCACTGGGCAGATAGTAACCCGGACAAATTTCAAGAAAAATATGCTCTCCTTCCAGTCAGAAAACCACTACTCACTCCTCTTGGGCTTTTTCTTTCTTTTTTTATCCCCACGTATTCAGAGGGTGGGGTAGGGCTGATGAGAAAAATATCTTAACGTGAATCAAGGAGTGACGAACTGTCTCCGTGGCTGAGTGGTACGTGTGCCTTGTCAAGGATCTCCAACAAGTTTTCGAGGAACTGCCAAGGGTTGCTGATGGCAGGACCAGGACTTGACGAGAAACTATTCTCCAGTGATGGGGATGGCTGTATGTGAGAGTTGACGGGTGAATTATTAAGGGCTTTGAGTCTTGAGCAAATGGCAGAAAATTTTTTAAACATGTCGTTTGATTTTTAAATAAATCTTCCTAATTTGCAGTTAATCATTTGATTTTTCACCGAAAATCGCCGCTCCCATGAAAAATAATGTACATGAAGAGTATATATTAATTATACACATTATACAATGCACATATTTGGCATATATCTGATATTTACATGAAACACATTTTCCGCAAAAATTCCATATCTCACATATAATTGTTAGTATATATATATATTTTCCGAGAAAGCATCTAATCTCATTTCCCCCAATATTCGTGTTTGTATTTTTAATTTGTTTGGCCTTGAGGGAATCTTCATTACGTAATGCAGATTAGCTAGGTACTGCGAGAAGTGATATCCATTTGTGAGTTGACAATTCTTTTAGTTTTTTTTAATGGTTATTTTAAATCGCTTCAACTCTGTTAGAGTGTATGATGATAATGATGATCAAGACTTTAATTGATTAGATCTCCCGATTCTACCAACTAGGAACTAGGAATCGAACGTTGACAATTCTTTCAGTCACGGAAATTTTACCAGCTACTATTGATTTGTAAACTGATTTTAAATTTAGTGGTTTCGTTAAATTTATTATTTGGATTGCTTAAATTTAATTATTCCGTTTACTGTTCACTAATATTCATATTATCATGCCAACGTCAATTTGAATTGTTAATATAGCCTTTGTTTTTTTTTTCAAATTAAAAATTAAATCTATGGAAAAATCGACTATCACACAGTTTTGTCATTAATCTCTCAGATTTTTGTGCCTTATCGAAATTTTTTGTTATAACCTTTTTTTGCAGAGCTGACTGAAAGCTACAAACCGGAAATCATATAAAATTCTTTACATCCGGAGATACTAGTTAAAAACTCAACTGAAGCTAGGAATAACTTCTACCAAGTGATTTGACTTGGGAAAATATGTTTTTTATTCTTAATAAATTCTGTTAATTGCACCTCGAGCGGAGATTCTCGTCAACTAACAGATAACTCTGTAACAATTCCATTTATCCGAATGAATGTTTGAGGGAATTTCGTTATTCAGTATGGATTGAACGTCAGGTGGGATTTATTATCGGTTTAACGTCGAGTTACCGAGCGACTCAGCTAAAACTGTCTTTGGCTGTTTGTAGCGACAGCTGGCTCAGAATTATCGGGTTATAGATGAGAGTACTGGAGGGAAGAATACCAGAGAAAGTGGAGATAAAGAAGAGAAACAAATGGGAATTACACTGTTGTGTGTACTCTTGTTGTTTTTCAGGCTTTGTCGGGGGAGCATTCAACCGTCGAATTGCTGGAACATTGATATTGGTATACAGGGTTGGTGTACTATGATGGGAATGACGTGCCAACGGGGCCTTTGATCGCTTTTCCCGGGCATTCCAGGAGTAAACGCGATGCCTGCGAAAACGAACGCATTCGATTGTTCGTTTCTCTCATCTAGAATCCGGAAAAAAAGGAATTACTATTGGGATGGGGTTATATTGAAATTCGCGGGAGTAATTGTCGACCAAAGGGAATAACTACTCCCGGCCAATTGAATTAAACTATTTTCCATGACAGTTTGTTCATTTCCCTCCACTCCATTTTTTCATTCAAATTTCACCACATTTTTTTCATTTCTTTTCTCCAATAGAGAAATTTCGTTATTTTCATTAATGCGATAATTAAATAATTATGGAATTATTACTCCTCAGTGTATATTATTTCATTGTATATCGACAATTATATTTTTTGAATTCACATTGCGATATAGATTTTCTCATTACAGCTTCTATATTAATATTGAATAGTATAAAATTTTAATGAAAAAAATGAGTAATTCGTCTCCGAAAATGAAATATATCTTCTGTCTACAAACACGCACACGCAATGCGAAATATCTAAGAGAAAGCTTCCCTGACTCTCTTTTCCATTTCCTCTGCCCCAATTACCCGTTGAATAATTCATTCACTCCACCAACGAATTCGTATTAAATATTTCACGTTAATTTTCATATTGTTTACAACCCGAAGTTGAATAAATGGATTGACGTCGTAAATCTCGGTCTCCCCGAAAGTTATTTGAAAATAAAAGAGAGGTAAACGGAAAATAAAATATATTAAAGTTTCGCGAGGGGGGGTGGGGATTGGGCTTGAAAATGGGGAGAGATGATTTCGCATGCGATGGAGGCGTTAAAAGTCTGAGAATTTTTTCGAACGTGATGGGAATCAACTCGAACCACGTGTATTAACTCGAAAAGAGAGAGGAATACACCAGCAACTCATCGAACTCCACTCGATTGTGGGTGGGAGTTCTTTATTAAGCTCAGCACGAAACAGTACATCATCTCCCGACACTTATTGACTCCTGTAGGAGGCCGAATTGAAAAGTAGACCTGGCTCAAGAACACCAGAGCCCCCATTTATTACTTCAACTTTGCGTACCTGCACGTGAATGGGGGGATAAACATGAGGGCTGGATGAAAAATTGCTTGGAATTTAACGGCACTCTTTTTCACGCACAAGTGTATGTGAGTCGTCAAGTTAACTCTATGAAAGGGTGAGTTTCGGGGTTTTTTTTTCACTGGGGTAGATGGAAATTACGGAGTCGTCTGACGGCTTCGAGTAATCAACTAGACAGCGTTTCAATTTTAATTATCAATCAATTACTTGAAATGACTGGGAAATGTTCGCTTTTGTTCATCATCATGTGGGAGCGCATGGAAAAAAGTGTATTCACTAAATAAAATCTATAACAAAATATATATCGTCAATATAGTTGTCATGAATATATTTACATTCTATAATCAAAGTACATGACTCATACCTTGAGTTTAGTTAATAAAATTTAATTTTTCAAAAATTGAATGAGAAAATGTTTACATGTGATGAACATCATTAACATTTTTTTTCCTTTTTAGACAGAGTCTTTTTCAAAGGGTTGAAAATTTTTATTATTTTATTAGATTTTGAAATTGAACTATTTTTGGAAAACAACGGAGAGACCTGACGATTCAAAAAATTGTCAAGAGAAAATCTTCTTATATGAACATAAATCTTCTTTATGGGAGCACTTTTCTCTGATTTCACCTTTCACTCGAGTTTCCGTAATTTTTATCGTGAATTTTTCATGGAAAAAGAGTTGACTCAAGAATTACGGAACTGTCACGTAATTTCTGTTGAATTTTCTGTGTGTAGAGTTCCCATCTTCATCAAAATACTGAGAGCAAATACAGTAAAGGCATTAACAAATATATAAGCGTCATGGAATGAGGTATTAGCCGTTGGGGGAGAGGGTGCGGATGTGGCGACGGCGGGGGCAAAAGGGGTGGAAAGAGTGGACAGGGGTGGAAGGTGAGGAAGGGGGAGAAAGAGGAGGAGAGGGTTTTCCGTGGATGGTTGTATACCACGTGCAGGAGGATTAAGCCTCGATTCGTGACAAAGGGAAGAGACCGAAGTCACGAGTTACCCGCGAACGAGAGAGCTCTCGTTGCCAGTGGATTAGCCCCTGGGCCCCCGTGGAGTCTCGTAAATTGTCTCCTCGCAGACTAAACAAGTATACGCGCAAGCCGCGGGCTTAATGATAATTTCTCATCGGTGTATGGTATCTAATGCTAGTGACGGAGACAGAGGGATAGAGCAGCTTGGAAAATCCGTGAGTTAAAGGATAATCCACGGGGGGAGGGGGTAGGGGGTATGTTGAGCAAAATGTGATGCAAGGGAAACATGAGGAATTTCAATTGAACGGATATTTCTAGTTTGAGTTTTGCACTGATGCCTTTCAATCAATTTCACTCCACTCGTACGTTGCATGCTTCATTAGCGAAAATCCCGTCATTTCACTCGCCATTTCATGGGATATTTCCATCAATTAATTAATGCAATCCGCGTAGTTACGGAGAAGCGTCACCTACTTCATGACCTATATCGGTCTGTGTGGTTTTTAGGAATAATTAAAATCAAAGATTCACTCTGATGCATGAATGTTATATCAATGTGTCATTGGTAAATAGGTTTATTCAGCTTTCCACCTAATTACCTTGTCACTCCAATGGCACAAATTTCATCGATTTTATGCATAAAATTACTCGTTATCCCGGTGTCATTTATTATCACGAGGGTTGGAGGTCCAAATAAAATGTAATGAATTATTTAACACGAAAAATGAATCATAAAAAATTGAATAAGGAATTTTTTCCCAATGTATTTTTAGGGGAATTTGACAATTTCTAAGTAATTCTACGAAATTATTGAAGGGAAATCACGCATCTGACATTTCCTACATTTATCATCATATTGAAAAAATATATTCGATCATAGAACTTATAACAATATATTTTCAATATAGTCTTTGTGTATGCTTTTGCATTCTATAATGAAAATGCCTAATCACCGCATTGAGTGCAGTTAATAAAAATAAATATAAAAAAAATGTTTATATCTATTTTTATATAAATATGACTTTCTTAAATTTAATAAATCCTAAATTGATAATTTATTTAAATATTTATGTCTATATCCTGGACTCATATTCGTCAGATAATGCTTTTCAGGAAATGGAAATGGAAATGGTGTACTGTAAATAAACATTACATAGAGTGAACTCTCTAGTGAAAAACGGTGACATTTTTCGCTATATCTAAATATTTAAAGTGGCGAGTAAATTATTGCGACAGGTTCCTGAAATTAAATAGTAAGTGTCACTCGTCAATTTCCAAGCTTCATAACGGGAATTTCCCTTGAATATTTTTACCCATGTACATCTCCACTCGGTATGATCTCTGACAGTTGGGAAAAGTTAGCAAGTCATCACGAAACTCGGCTCTCCCCGGAGTTTCGCCGAGTGGACTCAAGAGGTAAAATTGTCAAACGCAGAAATACTCTCGGCCGAATGCCGGATAAAGTCCAATGGGAGTTGCTTTTTCCTCGACGTATGCAGTTGTGTCCAGTAAACTCCTCACGGTATCGACACCGCCCATCCATTCATCCACCCAGAAGGAAAATACGAGGGGAATAAAGGACCAAGTTTGCGACAATTTGCGAGGGCGCATGTGTAAAAAACACTTCTGAGTGAATCGTTCATTGACAGGGGGATTGATAGCCACCCCCTACCTCATTCCGCCTCATCCCATTCCTCCCCGCTTTCCACCCCTTTCTACCCCTTACTATCTCCATTACTTTGTATCTCAGCAACGTTACTTGTCCTGTTAGAGTAAATGAGTGCCTGTGGAGTACTACCCTTTTTACGGAAACTAAATTTCTCCCTCTTAGGAAGGAACTGCGTTTTCCCTTCGGCACTCACATTGATTTGTTCGCAACTCGTGGTTTATAGCCGGATTGAACAGATACGGCTAGGTCACCGACCACTCCGCCATCACTCGTGATAACGAGAGTCTCTCCAGTCTATCCACTGACATTTCGTTTCATCGATTCATGATAAAAGAATTCATATTACACAAGCTCTGAAATTATGACCTGATAGCGCGGTTTAAATTACATTGGAAATTTGTCAAATTAAATTTATTTATAACTCCTCCTCATTTATGACAGCTGGACTGTTTTTATGGAGAGTACTAGTATGCTTTTTTAATTCTGCAGATTTTTATTGCTTTTTCGTGTGGGAATTCTGGTGAAATTCACGAACAACTAGTGGAGTTTAAGGATAAATAATTGCCCATTGAATGGGTTGTAAATTTTGGCAAAAGCCTAATGGAATGGTACTATCTATTTTATTCATTTTAATGTAGTATTTAGAATCGGAAAAACCATTACATTTTTTACAACAACAAAGTGACAAGCAATTTTTATAGAATTCTTCATTGAAGAATCCGTCAATTTCGAATATTCTGGTATTTTTCATTTTGGAAAACCGGAAATGTTGGAAATCCAAGCAATAATTTCCCTGATTTTTCAATTTGTGGAAAATATAATAGTATTCGATGTAGAATTTTCAAGATGATTGAGGAATTTTGGTACTATTGTTAATTGAAATTAAATTCAAATTCATGTAATTAAAAATAAAAATGACTTTCTGACCGAATTTCCTATAATTTTTTTAACAGGATGTCAAAAAATCAGAATTCTTAGACTTTCTACAATTTTTTGAAATTTCCGTCACAATATCATCGAAATTTTCAATTCTGTGAGCTTGAATTTCAATTTCAATTTAATTTTCCAATTTCTATTGAAAACAGTCGCTGAATTTCCCATTTATCTTAAGAAATCAAAAACATTAAGTTTTTCACTTTAATGGTTATTTCAATGGAAATTATTACTCGCAAGACACCGGGGGAAACTAGAAATGGCTGGGAGTTTGGACGTGATTTATTCAATTAAATCTAGTTTTTTTTCATTCCCAAGAAAATTAATAACGTTTGATGATAAAAGCATGAAAAAATGCCCAACTTGATTCTTAGAATACGATAAATTGATTGTTTCAATGAATTAATTGATTGCTGCAGAGATACGGAGGAGGAGAAGTTCTTTAATACACATCTTAGAAAATTGAATGATTTAACATCAGCTGTACGCGGCCAAGAGGATTTCCATGTTCAATACTGGGGTTTATGCATATTGCAGGAAGGTGTCCATCACTCAAAGTCCCTTCAACTCGCCAGATTCCCCAGATCTGGCGATTTCCACAGCAACGACCCGCAGCATCAGATCAAAATCATCTACACTAGACTGAGTATAAATAGAGATGACCCAGCCGTTTGCTCCGACTTGCATTTTGATTGACGCCATTCCAATGAAATTTTCATTGTTCCGGACTTCCGAAACAATTCTGTTCCAAATTAGAAAAAACTTGGGCTCTGTTATCCCTCCGATTCTACTGGCCGAGCTTTATGCAAATAATTCCAAACGGAATGAAGAAAAACTCCAGACCCTATCGGTAACTCTGCAGTTTAGAGATAAAAGTCGTGGGATTTTATTCGTTTAGTTGGGACAGAGAGATCGGTGGAAAAATCAGAAAGTTTCCCTCACTTGATCGGCAAACACAAACTTTACGGTTCGAAATTAGGAGGCGAGACGATTGCCAGATTTTTTTCCACACTAACAGAAATTATTTATATCATTTCGCTAACTCGCATTTCAGCCAATCAGAGGGCAAACGCTGTCAAACGGTTTTATTTCGCAAATTTCTCAAAAATTTCTGGCTAAAATTCACTTGTCGCTTTTCAAATGCTTTTCATCTTTCAGCGCCTTTCGCGTTGAATATTCGGTGTGACAGATAGACGAAAAGTGTGTGTTATTGCAAACGCAATTGCAAAATGAATCATTTGCTGAAACGCCTCTAAAAAATACATTTCATTCATTGTTTATGAAATTTTTCCAAAATAGAGAAGTATCCGATTAATTTGATAGATCGATTGTTATTCGGTGGGTTATTTATATTAGATACGATTCTAGGGTGCAGTACTTTTGGTAGCTTCTACAAATAACTAGGCTAGTTGAATCAACAAAATCCATTAACTTCTGTACGCAAATTTCTGACAGATTTGTTGAAAACGCATGACAAGCTAGAGGGAAATATTCACTCTACTGACAGGGAAATAATCAAAGTCACGTCAACGTGAAAGTGTCACGTGACCACGAATACCGCACATGGATTAGCCAAAATCGGGATTAAAAAAATCATTTATAATACCCCGAGAGTTTCAAAATTATCGGATATTTCCCGATAGGTTCATTGTAATCAAATGAACGTGTTAAGTTTTCCAAGTTGACAAGCTCATTTGTTTACAGGGAATATACAGAGGGAAATGCTCGATTAATTTTGAAGCTCGAGTCGTATTCCGGGATAATTTTTCTCATTAAAATTTCAACTGATAGAATTGCACCATGAGACAAAGTCTATATTCTAAAAATGAGAAAAGATATTTCACTCGACGAATAATATAATTGAATTCAATAAATCAGTTTCAATCAGTGGTTAATACGATCCAATAGTTTTTTGTTTAATAGATATATATATAAGAGACAAAATATTCGAAAAATATTCAGTATAATACCGAGTGGCCTCGTCGAATGGTGCAATTCTATTGGCAGAAATTCGGACGGAAAAAATAATCCGTCAAATCCCACTCGCGCTTCAAAAGTAATGGGATATTTCTCTAAAGTTTCCCTGTCTAGGAACGAGTGTGACGAACTTAGCAGGAAAACCCTTCGTTCTTTGCCCTCGGAATTTTCGACCTGCAACTCCTACTATTATTATTGCTGAAAATAAAAGAATTCACAGGACCGAGTAAAAATGAAGAGAAGAAATCTGTCAGGTGGGCGAAACAAGGAATTTTTTTAATTTGTAATTTTTAAATAGATCGTTAGAAATTTAATTGGAGTAGCACTAGGATTATTTCATGCTTAAAGAATGGTGAGTCGGGTAAATCGGGAGGTGATTAAAGTTGGTGAATATATGCCTCGGTTGACACCTCGATGCCGCTGAAATAGATAATCGATACAAAATCTGGGGAATATGCCCTGGCTATTGAACCCACCTCAATTATTGAATCCAACAGACAATTGGATTATGCAGGATAAAGAAGGACGTGAGGAGTACCTCCGATATGACTAATTTAGGGTGTTCTGAGCGGAGACACCGTCGGATGCCAACGACCGAATAATATACCTGACTGGGGTAAATCCATTTTCATGTCAGTCGGAATTTCATTCCACAACATTTTGGGAAGTCAATGTGATAAATTCTGGAGATGTTGCCATGCCAATTTCTGCAAGTGCATTTTCCCGGTGAAAATTCTTTCGATTATTCATCAATTCAATTAACTGATTTGATTTACTTGGTACAAAAAACTCACTTCCTATAGAACATTTGTTTACTCTCATTGTTACTACAAAATTATATATCAGACGATCCCCAAAATTATCTCGAAAACTATTGATTTACGGAGAAAGCAGTCAGGGATTTTTTTTATAGCTAATTAACGTTCCGAAAAAAGGGCTATTTGATATTTTCTCTTCATGTCAATAGTTTTGCCTCCGAATGGAAGCATTGCAATCGTCCAATCCCCATCCGAAAAAATCTAATTTTGCTTGGGAACGATGGAAAATGGTCTGAAATTTGATAATACAAATTTTTTTGAAAATGTTTACGTGTACCCTTCTGACTAGGGTGATTTTTTTTCAGTAAGAAGAGGTATAAGTGGGTAAAAAACAACAAAGAATTTGTAATTATGTCAGATAGTAGGTAAGAGTTGAGGCTAACTCGAGACTCATATTCATTTCGCCAGGTCAAGCCGTTTTCGAGAAATCGTGATTCGTTTATAAATGGTTTTTTCGAAATATATCCAAAACTAAACAAGGTATTCATTTTTTTCTAATCTTCTTCGTCATGATTGAATCTATTGGACTCAGTCAAAAATCCGGAAGTCAACCCTGAAAGAAATCATAGTTATTGTCACTTTTCTGTATTTGAAAAAAAAAGTTTGTCGCCCTCTAATCCGCGCAGAGGTCAAGACTTCAACTGAAAATGAATCAACGAATTTTCCAATCCTGGATCAGTGTCTAGCCGTTTTTCATAAATTGCCATGCGATTCTGAACCGCTTTTCGCAAATATCTCGAAAACTATCCAACCGACTTCAGTTTTTCATCTCTCAAAATATTTGCCTCGATGTACTCTAGCTCAATGGATCATAATATGTATATCCATCTACACTAAGGTTTTCGGATAAACCAATTTTTCTGCTTAAAAAAAATTTGTTAGCATAATAACAATGCGAAAAATTGATCCATCAACTTGAAATTTGGCATATGCTTTCCGGTTGGCAATTAAATATTTGGTATTGAGGAAGGGCGGAATCGGATCATTAGTTCATGATATATTTCAATTGCGAGAAATTTGGAGTTTGTTTTCGATAAAATGTTTAGACTGAAGATGGACTGAAGTGGAAAATTAGTTCAGGAAGTCTCACACAATGTTTGGTATTGAAGATAAGCTGACGCAGATGTTTAGGAGATATTCAATTTTGTATCTAAAACGTGTTCTTCAATATCTCACAAGCTACTCAATCGATTCGATTTTTTTGTCTCAAACCATTCGTTTCGATGACCTCTATCTCAATCAATTTCAAGTTACATATGTCATTATAGTAAATTTACGAAAATTGTCAACGAATTTTTCAATTCGACACATCGTTAATGCAACATTTGAAGTTGAGCGATAGATTTTTGAAGACGTGACATATACACGGAGAGAAATATTTAGTAAAAATTATGGAATTTTCAGTTCACTTACCGATTACGGAGTTGATTCGAAAAATTTAAGTGACGGTATCGTTATTTTTCACCGATAATTCAGGAAAAAATTACGGAACACCGCGGAAAAATTCCGCGACCTTAGATAAAAATTACGTGACAGTTCCGTAAAATTTCCGACAACCACATTTCGCTCCAGAATTACGGAAAATACACGTAATTTTTATTGAATATTTCTCTCAGTGTACATACAATCATCTGACCACTTTGTCTAACCGTTCGGAAACATACCATCAATTCATTGACGGCGATGAAAGATTGGAAAAATTATTTAAAGACATGCTCAGTATACATCACGTGCCCGCTGTCATGTGCTCACAACCTCTACTACTGATTTTAATTAATAATCAATTTCTATCGGAATTAAAAATTGATTTATCTTACTTTCCCACTTCGCTACTGATTTTATTTGATTGAATCATTGAAAAGTGATTGTTATAAAAGGAAAATTAGTTTTTTTTGTCAGTTTACGGAATTTTATCGCTGTCAAAGTCGAAGGGAATTATTCAATTGACGTAAATTCGAAGAGAATTAAATTACAGCAGAATGAAGTTCGTTCCGCTTCGAAGTCTATTACTTCAGCACAAATTTTAATCGTCGCAGCCGTTATTTGCCCATCGTATATCAAATTAGTGGTTAACGATACCACCAACTTTATGACTTATAACTATCGAGGAAAGTTAGAGGCTCAGTTTACGCCCGCCATCTCGCCAACTTTACCTAAACTTCACGTACGCTAAAAGAAGAAACATTGAATTTGTACATTTGGCCAACGGTGCAAACACTCTGAGTGTTTCGATATTTATCGGTTTGCTAGTCGCCAAACTGAGTGTTTCGATGGCCCATACGGGAGGGGATGTATTTTTTGGCTCAAAGCCAATGAAAACTCCAATACCCATTTTTATGCTTCACGTCCTGGATGGGAGGAACAGTGGCAATTCAATTTTACCACTTAATAGCTGAAAATATTGGTTTCGTCTTGCGCGCCAGTTGACTCAATGAATCGGTCTGATTCCATTTCCAGATTTAAGTGAATCCACATTTTTTTGCTCCTGTGACTCATCAGTTTTTCGCCTCCCATTTGCTCAATTCCATTTTTTCGATTGATATTGTGTCTTATTCTCTCCTCGCATTTTCGTCAAGTCTAGTCATTGGTTTATTTCAAAAATTACTAACTTGAGGACTAATTACCAAAAGATTTTCTTTGTAATTAATTCAATTTTTGACAGACAAGGTTGTCTGATATTTCCCCTACACTGTCAGAAAATGACACTTTCAAGTAAAATAACTTGAAATTTTTAACAATTCTTCATTGGTGAATCTTTTAATTCAATGAATATTGAGGTAATTCTCAATTTTCAGGTTAATACAGCAGTAAAAAACCGTGAAAATGTGGAAAATCCAAGCAATAATTTCCTTGAATTTTCAAGATAAATGAAAAACATAGGGACCGTTTTTAATTGAAATTGAATTCAAGCCCACATAACGGAAAATCCAAATGACTTTGTGCCTAAAGTTTCAATAAATTCTTAATAGTCTAAAATCGATATTTTTTTACCACTCGATATCAAACGAAACTGCAAAGATCAGTTTATCTCCTTTACTCCGTGCCTACTGATTTAATCTTCCCAAATAATTATTAAAACACTTTCCACAGAGTAAAAATCATTGGACGCCTTAAAAAACAAAAATTCCTTTTCTACTGATATACATGGAGAGAAATATTCAGTAAAAATGACACATCTTTTCCATGCTTCCGGAATCTTCCCAGAACGTTCGGTAATTTTAGTCTGAACATTTAGTAAAGAATCACGATTTTCTACAAATTTCTGTAATCACTTTGATAATCGGTGAAGGACTTAAAATTCCGTCATTGTTATTTAATATTTCTCTCCGTGTATCCGCTATTGATACATAAATATTAATATATCTTCCCTGCCCTCTAGCATAAGAATCCATATTGCCAATAGTCAAATATAGGAAATAATAGCTATTAGACGATGGGATTATAGTTTCCGGGTTTGGAATCTCGAGTCCTGGAGGGTTGAAGCCTCGGAGATATCGTAGCCGAGTTAAGGGGGTTTATCAATGATATATTCCCTCTACATCGATAGGTTCGAGACAAGGGGATGGAGAAGGGCCTCGGGAAACACTGGTTTAATGTATTGCTATATGCGACTGGCATTATGCCGGAGAACACGCAACCGCTATGAATTGATAAATACCGGTTTATTTACTTTAGCCGCAATCTGGCTACCGACTCATCGCGACTTATCGGTTAATCGCATTTGCAATCGATCGCGTCACGTGGATCAGACTATTTCGTATTTAATCTCAAATTAAACCGGCCTATTGCCGAGAAATTATTCCATTTTACTGGGGGAAAGAGACTTCAGGATGTAGACACTGTCGCAAGTAAACGGAAACACCGACCAAACAGGCAAACACCCTTGGGCTAGTCAAGTCAGTCCACGTCGTACATTCATGATGAATATGCCTTTATGTTTAGTACTTAAGCTTCATGACTATCCGATGCTCATGTTCCTATCTTTGAGACTGGAGTAACAATTTTCTACTTAATTGTTTTTTTTTTTGTGACAAACTCTATTTTTAATCAACCAATACATATATTGAAGGAAAAAGTCAAATAAACGTTTAAAAGTCCTTAAAAAAAAATCCAGAATGCAATTTCGGCGGCATAATTACAGTGCAATTGCCAGATTCAAAAAATTCATGGAAATATCACTCGTTAAAATATTTTCGACAATTTAATTTAATGGAATTTTCCCCTCACATCCGCTGCCTCCGTTAATTTACATTTTTTCCAATTACCACTCGGGGATAAAATTTGTTCTAGTAATTTCTCCAGCATAAAATGAAAACAATGGAGGTTAATTAAACGAGTGCCACATGGGACAAATCAATTGTCGTAGATAACAAACGCGAGTGAAAATTCTGGTTTTATCGTGGATGATAGTCCCGCTAACGAGGGAGCATTATCATGTTTTTTGGTTAAATATTTCAAGCGCGATAATAATATTTAAAATGCAAAAACCCCATGTGAATTTGCATGATTCAGTGATTCTTTTTTGGTTTTCATTCTGATTTTCATTTGAATTGCGGGATAAGTGAGAGAAATGCTAAATGCCTAACGTGGCAATTCAGCATTTGGCCGATGCGTTCCAGCGTTGCTAGCCAGTTGTGAGGCATCCGCAGTCAGGATTAGCAACAGTCCGTTAGTCAGTGATTTTGACTGAGAAGCGAGACTATGGTGCTAGCTAACCAAGACGAAATGGAACACAGTGTGTTCTACGTACAGAATAACAAAGCCCACCCACACCAACCTACCTCCTCCCTCTTACAGTTGCTTTGTGGAGAGCAAATGCTACAATGGCCCTCTCTCTGTCTCAGCCTTTTCAAATTAAACATGTAGTTTAACGACGCTTACACGGAAATTCCTATCTTTCTGCTGTTTGTCGCACGAGGCGTGTGAATTATTAAGCTAAATAAATACTTGTCTCCTGCAATCCGGAAATCGGAACCGTTTCCCACACGAAAAAATACACAACCAGAAATTCTTATGAATTCTTCAGCTATTTCAGTCAAATTTATGGTACTTTCCGCTATAATTTATGGATTTATGAATTTCTCGGGGGATTTACGAGAAAATTTCGGTGCAACACGGAGAATTCGCAACTGGGAAAAAATTTGAAGGATGAATTCGGTAGCGAAGAGGTAAATTCGAGGGAAATATCTCAGAATCTGACAGAGGTAGCGTAATGTTTGGTAAGACCTTTTTTGTACCGCTTACTTCACTCTACAAAAGACTTCATGACGAACATGTCGACGTTTCCCTTAGATTCCGAGATATTCCCGGAAAACTCGACTAAGGAAGGAGTCGGCTCGTTACCCTTAACCTCCGGCCATTTTCTCTTGTACTTCAGGAATTTCTACATTATCTTATCACTTTTATTTTATTAAATTTCCATTAAATTTCAATTAAAATGTCTAACGCATTTTTCTTCTACGAAATTTACCTCAAATTAATGTATCTATTGTATTTTTTCCGTGACTTTGCACTCGAAAAATGACGAAAGCGGAGTCTCCCGCGAAATTACAAACATCTCCGTAATTGAATAATTACTCTCTTTACCCGCCTTTGATTCGGAAACCGCCTCCATAGAAAAAAAAGATTGAATGAACCCACTCATTTCCCTGAAAAAAGGTATGATTGTTGTACATAAAGGAGGAATGAAAACACTTCAAGATTCATTCGTCCGCAATGGCTATACATGAATGACCTGAGGTTCCACGCATGACTGCCACAAAAAATGAGAAGGGTTGGATAAAAAAGGAGTCTTAATGAAATTGTGGTGTGTGCGTTGGATAAAAGCCAATGAGCACGAATGAAACTCCCTAATTAAATATCATGAATCGTGACAGTCAGCGATGATGTCAAAGGCCCGAGACAACTTTTCATGACAGCCCCCAGAGTTATGGGAGGCTGGGCCTATTTAAAAGGTCATAAACATCATTAATATGCACCGTTACGTTTTGTTATTGCCATTTGTTCTAATATAGTGTAGGTGAGTTCTCAGGGGCATCGTTTGGGAATATTACGAGAAAGGGTTGTACCGACCATTCGTAACGGCACCTAGGGGTGCAACTACTACAAGCCCTGCAATTCTTCCGCTACTTCACTCGCTTTATTGTTGTTTGCACAACTTCTTCAGACCCTAGCCAATACGTTTTACGATGTTTGAGGAATTTCTTTGGAGAATGATGCACTGCTCAAAATTTGCTCGTACAACTCGCTCATGTTTTTACCGTGAATTCTAACATTCACTTCAAATGCTCTAGAAATTTCTTTAATAGCACCAAAATTACTTCGTTAACTAGGAATTATTGTGCCAAATTTAGCACAATCGTTGCTATGGGCAGGGGCGCTTGGGCAAACATTCGATTAATTTTGAAGCACGAGTGGTATTTGGCGGATTATTTTTCCACTTCGATTTCCAGGTAGATTTCCACAATCAGGTAGAACTGAAAACTCTGAAAGACTATTTTGTCAATTCCAATTAAATGATTTGAGGAAAATTTTATAAACAATTAAACAGATGAATTTTTCTGAGAAATCTTTTTAGCGTTGAAAAATTTTTTAAAAATTCACGAATTAAAACTGTTTGATTGCCGTGAATACTGCGCTCTGAGCCTCTGAGTACCTAAAATTCGTATTTGTAAAATAAACCGGACTCAAATTCCCCATATCCCCAGTACGACCCCAAAACCCGGTAATTATTCGGCGGAAAAATTCAAGATTAACGATAAAATTGAAATTGTTCGATAGATATTTTCCAATCAACGTCGAAAAATTTCAAAGCTTGTCTGCACTGAATATTTCCCCAAAATGTAATGATGGAGCGAGGCATTGGAAAAATGCAGGAGGAATTCCTCCGGTGAACTAATAAAATTCGATGGGTCGGCGGGCGAGAAATAGCAAAAGAATGTTAGCAAAATGTGTAGTAAAAAATGAAGAAAGATTGACAGATATCGGGTCTGAGCTGATATATACCTGACCTACTCGGCAATTCCATCAACCCTGAGAGTCGAGCGGTTTCCACCCCCTGAGAATAAGCACGTCCATCAAACGTCTTGTTAGGAGGGATCGGCTGCTATTCTTTATCAACTCGGCTTTTCTCCTCCATTATCACTGGCCCACGAAAATGATTAGTCCCTCAAAGCATTCTGTTAACTTTAAAAAAGCTGAATCCATTAGGTTCTACAATAATTCCAAAAATCACATCAAAGCAGAGAGTGATCAAGTGGAGTTTACGCTCATACATGAGTGATGTCAGAGTAGACGGGAAGCTTGAGCCAATATGGAAAGGACTCACTAGCGTATTATGAGATTCGTCCGTTGAATTTTTAATGGCCATGGGCTTAATTGTACTTTGAATTCAACCGAGTGGAATGGAAACCTGTGGGGACCCGGTGTTACGCTGTCTCTGATATTTCGGTGCGGGGGCCGTTGCACTCTTCGCCACGAGACAGACTGTGAGAAATACAATATAATAGTCAAAACAAAATGGAATATGAAATTCCCTCATCTCACTTCTCTCTGATTAACTCGCTTGAAAACTCCTCGCTCCATCCAAACACTCACTATTCAAAATTTATCGAAATTCCACTCACAGAGTCATCAGAGTTTCCAATTGTATGATCAAATAATAATTAACCAATTATGCAATAATTATGAATAAATGATTATTATCTATATTTTTTTTTAATACAATGATAAAATAGAAGGAACCAGTGTTTTGTTATTCTCAAGATGAATTGGAAATTCAACAACCAATTTTTATTGAAATTCAAGGCAAGTTCACAGAATTAAAAATTCAAATGATATTGTGATTGGAAATTCAAGAAATTTTAACAGTTTTAGCGTCGGGGTTGTTAATACTCTGTTGGGAATTTATTCAAATTTCAGTCACAAAGTAATTTGAATTTCCAATTATATGAATTCGAATTTAATTATAGAATTGAGTAAGTTTTTGATTATTCTCGAAAATTCAAGAAAATTTAGTTTTTTCATGTTAAACGATAATCCGCTTTGTCGTTATTAAAAATTTCAATTATAATTTTTCGACAATGTTTATTGTTTAAAACTGTATTCCTGTCACATTCAACGAAAAATTCATGAAAATTTCTTGAATTTTTTATTTGATCTTTTCAAATTAGCTATCGACTTCATAATTGCTTGATTAATTTACTATTCCAAAAATCAAATTATTATCAATTGCTAATCAACTGGAATTTCTGAAGACACTCGTGAATATTCCACAGTGAAGTTCCAAAAATATTTTATACGTTCATTTATTTAAATTTAAATTAAAAATTAGTGATGAATTTCATTTTCTCATTGAATATAAATACAATAAATCTAAAAAATTGAATTGAATTCAACTTATTAATTAACAAAAAAATCCAAGAATATTTTAAAGCTCGTTTTTTTAATTGATCCGCGGAAAATTTAGGACTCTCAATATCAAAATTCCTTGCCACTCTCGCGAAACAACAATGAGAAAAATGTCCACGAAGTGCCTTTCAACGAAGAATTTTCAACAGTGGAATGTTTAATACTTTATCGCGGCTAAAACCGTTTTCCTCCACCCCAGGGTGAGCCCGTCTCGTTTTCCCGATTGGAGGGGGTGAAAACTTAAACCCCAAAAAGTTTAGGGTCTTGAGAGTCCCCAGCCACAGCAAAGGGAAGCTTAAACAATACCCGGAGAGTATTCCTCCCACCTGAGAGTGTCTGCAAATCCCCTCCGAATTCCGATCAATTTCCGGTTTGAAAAAGAAAAAAAAAAGTAGAATCATAGGAGGATGCCGGTAAAAAGTTGGCGGAGGTGTTTTTTGAAAGGTAGTATGAAACTTTTAAAAGGTGTTTTCGACTGCTTAATCTCTAACCCCTCAGGCAACCGCCACTCAACTCTTGTCCCCAGAGATTTCCAGCGTTAAACGAAGCCACAGAATCCCCCGTCGTTTCAGATAACCCACCGCCCCAGTTGATCCGTTGGGTTTTAATATTTCAATGCATAATTAACCCGTAATATTCGCGAGTATCTCGTTAATTTAGTATTTTTCAAGAAAATATATCAAAACGGCCACTGTAATTCCACTCTCAATTATTTCAATGGGGATCTTGGGAAAGCATCGTTTCAATTTTCCACACTGTCCATGTCAACCTGAAAATTAACAATTATCAAAACTTCGTTACAAATCTAACTGATTCGTTGATGACGCATTCTACAGAAATTTCACGCCACTTTGTTTTTGGTAAAAATTTCGACTTTCTTTATTGAAATTTCAAGGGTAATTTTCCAACAGTGTATCTTTAGGTAATTTGTGTAACACATTTTTTCCAGGGCGATGAAACTTTGTAAGACATTGAATAAGAATAAAACGTAAAAATTCGATTTTTTCACGTCAATTCCCTCATGGGATTCATTAAAAATTTTTAAAAGACCTACAAAATTATAAAATATTGGCAATAGTTTCTTAATATTAGAGTATATCAAAAGAGTATATCAAATTATTATCAATTGCCAATTACTTGAAATCTCATGGATTTTGTCTCCAAAATTATGAATTTTCAAAAGGAAAATATAATAACCTACCGCCTAGATTATGCCCGTGGGGTTTTAATACTTCAGCGGATAATTAACCTGTAATATTCACGAGGATCTCGTTAATCCACTATTTTTAAAGAAAATATATCAAAACAGCGAGTGCAATTTCACTCTTGATTATTCCGATGAGGATCTTGGGAAAAGCCGGAAATAATGGAGCGGTGGATGAGTCAGTTGTAAAGCCATTTACAATTGTTGGATGAAAAAACATCTGGGGAAAAATAGAGCCCTATGTACACGAGTAAATTACTCAAGGAGTCCTGCAAAGACACAATAATGGCCGCTAGTTTAACGCCCCAAAGTAAATGAGCACCGGCGAATGGATACATATGCACGAGTCGTTTACCTCGCACCGCTCACTAGTTTTTACGCTGTACTTTTTTTATTACTTTTTTCTTTTTTACCATGTCTCTAATTTTTATTCTTCATCCGCAGTTAGAGAGCATACACGACTCTCCTTCGCTCTAATGACGCCCATTTTAGGTTTTATCTCTGTAATTAATAGGACTCGTCCATTATCGCTGGTCTCATAATTTTTTCCAGCGTTGGGAGGCTCCACTGATTTTTTATTTCTTAATTTTTTATGGTGACCACCGCGTGTGGTTGCGAAATAATCAGCGGTAATACCCCAAAACCTCGGAAGTAATCGGATGTTTACTCATTTTTTTACGAAAATATCCCCCGATTGCTGCCGCGCAGGCAAACATGTGGAAAATATCTCATTAGTTCGATTAATTTTCTTATTACGATTCTGGTCCAATCTACAAATAATTAGCTTATTTCGATAAACACAATCTATCAACTTCTGTGCCCAAATTTCTGACAGATATGTAGAAAAATACACGGAGAGAGAAATCTAGAAACCATTATTCGCAAAATCAAAAATTAAAATTTACGAAATTGTGCGTAAAAATTCTTGAAAAATAAGAAAAATGAAAAAAAAAATGCTAATAAAAAAATGAATTGATTTGTACATTGATGATTGATTTGTTCAGATATTTCAAATACCGATTTTCAACAATTGTCTGATGAATTGATTAAAATTATAAGACACCGTGGATATCCTATCTCCAAATCAATTTTCCCAGAATATTTACTATCACTGTCCTGTTTCCCTAGTATTGATGTCACTCGTGTTATTTTCACAAGTAATATTATTGTCACGTGTTTTCTTGACGTGCTATCAGAGGGTATCGATTTTTTCACTTGAATCTAGTCGAAAAATTGAGTAGAAGTGCCTTTTTGGGCAGAATGTCAACTAGTGGATAAACACATTAGTCTCTCTCTCTCTATCCTTTAATCTCACTAATCCTGATAAGCGGGAGAAAAGGTTTTTTTTTTATCTTGCTCTTTTCTACAACTGGGCCCTTCTGTATTCCACTCGTCGATATATCTTGAAATCGGTTGGCTCGGCCATTAATTTCATTTTATCGCTACGCGGGATTCGAACCGGACGGTTGGGTAATGCGTTTTAAATGTAAAACAGGCGAAGGCCTAGGGCATACGACGTTGGAGAGGAGGAGGACGCGATAAAATTTGATTCAAAACTTTTCTTCTCGATTTTCCTCCTCGCTCCTTTTATTTTCCGGAACAATCGCCCATTCCACGGGCTTTCTCCCGCGCCTTTTTCTCGTGTACATCAATGTCGATTAATGCATTCGTACTTTTAGCGCACGGATGATTTATTCAATTGAAATAGGGTGGTGAGGGGGTAAGGGGTTGAGGGGGTGGCCACATTGTTGCTGATTCCAAAATACACAGTACAAATGGACGATTGACCGGCGCATGGCGAGAGGTCAGCCGGTACTCGATTAATTATGCAACAGATCTCAGTCGTGCTGCACCCCATACGGGTTATATACTAACCAATTAACTGGCCAATGCATAAGGCAAAGTATTTACCATTTTTCATTGCGCCATTTCTCTTCGTTTATTGCCAAAGAAAAAAATCAATAAAAACGACGATTTTGTTTTTCAGAGCAATCTGTATTTTTATTAAATTTTTTTTCCTATTTCATTTTAATTTTCGACTCGACCTGCGGAATTAAGTGATTAATTATGAAGGGAATTAGGAGAATTACGGATTTTTTACATGTGGTTAGTAATTTGGATGAAATTCTCGAGAATTCGCGTAAATTGGGCATTAGTAATTTTTTATAAAAGGACAATTTTTTACTGAATTAATGAACATTTAGTTTCACTTACTCCCGTTCTAGGTTAATGGGAATATGAATATTCAGAGCCAATTCACTTTTGATTTTCCGATTTCCATGAAATTTCACGGAATTATTTCATGAATCCCGAAGATTTCCGGTCTCCACAACAATTTAATAAAATATTCGATTTCCTTCCGAGAGCGCGAAAATCGAATTTTCGTAAACCAAAAATAAATCTATCGAAGACCGACCACTTCTAATGCAGTCTATAAACTTATTGGATAAAATTGCATTAGCTAAATTACGAACAGGTGCTGTGCACGAAAGTTCACAAAGAGAGAGAGAGAGAGAGAGAGGGAGAAATTAGTTATTCACGAATGCAAACAAATTCATAGTTCAATTTCCGCGAAATTGAAATTGAGCTTTCATTTTTTAAGATAATTTATCAACTTCTTTTATCAATTATCAATTATTAATTTATCAATTTCTTCACTCTACTTACACTCAGAAGAAAAATTCTTTTGCCAAGAATATTTACTAACCACAAAACATATATTTGGCAAAAGACATTTTTTTTTTCAGTGTATTGGAAACGCCATATCAATTCCTGTATCCAGCTTATACTAAATTATTCAACAAGAAGGACTTATCCCCCCCCAAAAAAACAATAGAGCAATAATATTATTGATGTATGCAGAGGTAAAGATTCGAACAATATTAGGAGTGTAGTGAGGGGTCAGAATCCTGTGGGATAATCTCGCAGTTGTTTTGAATTTTAAAAAACATTTCCCTGCGTTTTCTCCAAACTTTTCGAAAAAATCCCAAAACTGCAGCAAAAAAAAGCGTAATTAAGAAGGTAATTTGCCAGATAAATATAAAAAACTTCAATTCTGGTTAATCCTTAAATGAAGTAGATATATATTTTGTTTCATGGAGAATTTTTATAAACGAGAAATAAATATATAAAGACTGGTCACTTGCGGTGCAGTCTTTATAAATTTATTGGATAGAGTTAGATTAACCAAGTTATCAACAGTTATTGTGCAACTAAAGTTAAGAGAGGGAGAGAGGGGGAATAAATTGGTAGCGGAGGTCTAAATACTGAAATACAGTTCTCGATGGGAGTGAGGGGTTTGCCCCAGTGGTACTCCTGTAAACCCTCACTGTTTTAGCCCCTTTGGCCCGACTCCACATTGGATCTGGCACGTTGTAGCCCCGGGGGTCACCCGACGAATTGCGAAACGCTACGCCGGACGTTGTGTATATGCGAGGGGTTAGAGGCAACACTGTTATTGCATTAACTCATCATTGTCATTTTTATCACGTGCCCACTTGAATCAACAGAGTCCCACACACCCCTTCACTACTTTCCCACCCATTTTCTCTCCTCTCTCCGTACACCTATGCAACTCCACTCTATTCCTACCTTCCCACACCCCAACGTTTTTGGCGTTTGCCAAAAACCCACGACTCCCCTTTCATTTTCATCCGACTCTTCAGCTTTAGTACTTCAGGATCATTGCCAATTGCTTGTCCCTGTTCTTTTCACTTTTTTGTAACGTCCGGAGCGGATTTTCATTGATTGAAAATCAGCAAGTCCCTTATAAATAAAGATAAATTTAATTCACTAATTTTTACTGCGTATTACAGAAAAATTGTGGAAGTGCAGCGTAAAAATTCAGGTTACCTCCATAATTTTTTATGGAACGATCCTTCACCTCACATTCATGGAACTCTCATGTAATTTTTCTTGAATTTTCTTCTCCGTGAAAAAAAAAACTCAATTGCGTAATTAACACGAAAGCTAATTTATTCTATTTTTAATTGACATAATTTTTTGACTTTCAGAAAACGAAATCATTAATTGAAATGACAATTCGGAGATTCGTTATTTGATTTGAGAGGAAACAGTTCATGAAATTTTAATTTGCGTGAATAATATAAAACTTTGTTGTTCCATTTTTAGTTATGAGGTGAGATGATGGTTTTTTAAATTTCCCAAGTTGAATTCATTTGATAAAATTCAATAAAGTTATGCATCGGAAAACAGTTCTGAAATATGAAATGAGAATTTATTATTTTTCAACGTCCGGGAGAATATAAAATAGTCAGTGTATAGTGGATTGACGGAGACCCTGGAAGCGATAGACTACCCTCAATATTTTATCACTCCTCAGAGAGACACTAGTTCCATGTTTCCGAGTTTCCTGTTGCACAGTCCAGTAATAAAGTTCAAGTCTCGCCTCGAAAGGACACGTAGGGTGCCACTGGCTGGAACATAACGTGTGAATTTCAAAGGGAATGCGAAAATGCTCCAGAATCCCCTCGGGCAAATGTGAATCGAAAAAATGAGACGTGTGGTATGTTTTCCGTGTAATTACTGACATTACGAGTGCTATTTATGTCCGGGAAATTGAAGCATTCAGGCTGAATTCGCCTGAGGCACCCAGAACTCGCGGCCAGATAGAATTTGTTGTACAAATTAATTGGCATGATGAAACACGGAAATTGGAATTTCAATCGATGTCATTATTATTCGTTGGTAGTTTCGAGCAATTGTTGCAATATTCATAATAAGTGGGGGGTTTAATTTGAATAGGGGGAAATCTTTCGGATAAATATCTGGAGACGCAGGACATCTGCAAATGGCTGAAACTACAGCGAATGAATACGTTTGGATACCTTTCAGTTTGTGTATCCAATGAGAATACCTAGTGCAAACGAGCCTCTGGGGGAAGCGTGAGTCCGTTACTGATGCTCGAGCAATACAAGTACAAACACCGTTCAATTTCCCAGAGACACCCCCCAAACTTCTCCCTTTAATTTTTCACCATTTAACTCCATTTATTTCTATTTAATTATTAACTCTGTTTGCCACACTGATAGCACAATTATTTCTACCAAACAAATTTACTTTCCACTTTAAACTTTCTCGTTAGCTAAATAAATAAAATATTAAATTCACCGTTTCCGGTTTAAAAATGGGAATTAATCCGAATATTTTATAATCAGTTGATTGAAAATTCGAATAATTCATTCATTTCCTCCTCTATTAAAAAAAGCAGCGGAATGTTTTTCGTTACCTACCTATTTAACCTAGTTTTCATTTAGACTTTGAATTGTATCGGAATATAAAAAATTTAATTAGTTATTCATCTATATGTATTTTTGTTTTCTGATAAATATGTATAAGTAAATATTGAATATAAAATATAATTATGAACTGTATATATTACGATATTATATGTATATTTTTTGATTATTTAATACTTTAAGCTTTTGTACGCGTAGAAAAAAAATGAAAGTAATTATAATAAGAAATAATAATAATCAATAACTTGTCAGTGACAGAAAGCGTCTAAATAATTGGTTAAACGTTATAAATGTTGATTTTTTCCAGAGATGAATGAATATTGTGAAGATAAATGGTGAAGGGCGGATGGAATAGTTGGAGATAAACACCGGATGTTTAGACATTGAGTTGATATTGGCGATATTCGGAGCGTGGAATTTACGAGGTTTAATAAATGTCCCTGCCGGTTGGTCAGGCAAGGGTACAAATCGCCTGGAACCGCAGACACAATGCTTAGTAATGGTGACCGACGGTTCGTGCTACTGCAGGTTTCGAGGGATAGAAACAGGGAGGGAACTCCTAGTGGTCCGCGGATAGCATTCGTTATGTTCCTTGGCCCAGACTATTCAGCACGAATCGACTCCCTCTTTGCCCGGTACAAACGAACAAACGAGCTTAATTAATCGCCTCTACCATCCGCTGCTCCTCATCCACAGGTATATGTACAGCTTTTTCACTAAAAAATCCCTTAAAAACCACCAAAAGGAAATAGAGGATTCTGCCAACGCAGCTATTTCCCGAACAACAGAAAATAAAATTCACTAAAATTAATACGAAAACATGTTCATCAATTTTCATACTTATATCGAGATAAAACTACATGATCATCATTTACTTTGAGATTTAATCTTTAATGTTGAATATTAAATATTGGATAACGAATATTAATATTCAATGACAATATTCGCAGGGTGGAGCAATTTGTAGTTACTTTAACTGCCGTTAAAAATGCAACCAGTATATATATATATATATATATTCCATATACTTTTGTGTATATTAAATTCTAATTATCCGTAATTCGTTCAGTGGATTACCGGACTTAATTATGTCTGGTTGAAATTCGTCTAGAAATTGTCCCCTAGAGTATCATCTTTAAAAAAAAATGTCTTTTTCAACACTAATTACGTATTATATGAACACAGCATGAATTTGACATAACGTAAATTAACACCGTAATAAAATTTGTAATTTTTTTAATGACAGGACCGTGTGTGGGATCACAGTCACCAATGATAGCCTAAAATTACTCGTAGGATCTAATACGATTATTAAATTAAAATCTCCTTAGAATATATTTTCGAGTGATAATTTATTCCGGAGTAAATTATTCTTAGAGAAGTCCTCTCGGGTTAAATTGATTTCGTGGAAATGTCTGGTGGGAAAAATAACTCCGGCCACCTTTCAGTAGAAATTAGTGAATTGAGAGAAGTATTATAAAAATCAGAATTTCCCTCTTGATTTCAGCAGTTGACAATTATAATTGTCACCGATTTATTCATGAATTGTTTTTGCTGTTATTGATGCTTTTTGCTGATATTGATGCTGTGGGCATGAGAATTTGGAAAATGTCGATAATACTTTGAAGTTAGTACGGGAGATTCCATTAGAACACTCGTGAATAGCCTATTTGAGGAAACTTTACAAGAGAGAATGGGTAGCAATTGAAAGCGGTATCAAAAGTCTGGATGCCTTACGCTGTATTGTTCTAGGGTATAAGCGTAGTTTAACTACAAATCTCTAGTGTTTGGGGGCCTTTGAGTGCCAGAGGAGTTAACAGTAACTCAGGAGAACCCTCAGCGATGCATCCAAGACTCTAAAATATACAAGACTAACATAAACCACGAGTGTCGTGTGAATTTCCGGGTAATACCACGAAAATTGGAGATACTAATGAATTAATGAGGTCATTCCAGAGAATCCAGTTGTTTATTCATGGAAGGAGAAAAATTTCTCGGAAAAATCAGGAGCTACTGAAACTTCTGGTTCTAGCAACATCTCGGACTGTATCAGTAGAATTTCTCATTATTTATCGTCAACTTTAGGAAATTTTTGTTTTCTTTAAAATGAGTTTGTTTTTCAAAAAAAAAATACTACATGTCAGTGGGAAATATTTAAAGAAATTTTTAAGAAATTTTCACGGATTTCCATTTTCCAGTAATTTTCGGGGAATATTCAGTGATTGCAAACTGATATCATTTTTCCCATTATTTTTGTTTATATTTTGAATTCATTTGGTCGCCAAAGAATCTCTGTTAAAAACTTTTTCGGGAATAGAAATTCAGAGTGTTAATGTTTATAGATTTACAAACCATTTTAATCTCGGTTGAATTTATTATTGTTTGGGGTGTATTCCTAATTTTTGTATGAATTATTATTTTTATTGAATTAATATAGTTGTTCCATTTACTGTTTACTCAAAATTACTCATTATTTTAAGAGTAATATAAATTGTTAATGTTGCTTAATTATGTGGATAATCGAGCTGACATTAATAACTTCCACGGATTATATCAGGACGTTAAAACTTTTTATTACAAAATTCCCTTAAAATTTCGACAAACATTCGAGACTTTAACGAACAATAGTTAACAGTGTAATAACATTTCCGGACAGGAGACGATAATTTAATTGTGTGAATGAGTAAATAGTCGTAAATTATTTACTGAGCATTCAATAGTTTTGTTTCTTGAAACTTCATATTCCCGGAATACCGTAAAACTCAATTGCATCATGGCAACTTGTATCCTCATATCCCCTTGCAAATGAGTTTATTTAGTGCACGACATTCGCCCGACGCTCGTATATAAACTTGTTAAAAACAAACTTTCATAAATAAAACAAAGTGCAACTAGTGAGTTTTTTTCTCCTAGTTTTTTCTTCTCGGTGCGGCCCTTTTTATGTCGTTAGGTGCTAATAAATTCATAAAGCAGTCTGTATGTGGAGTTTAACAGCGAGCGGTGTCTGACGTAAATAGTATTCAACTACTTTGGGAATGAGAAGTGGAGTAATGCCCTGTGCAATGCTCGGTGTCTATATATCGATCTGGTAAATATCTCCGATAGGATTGTCCCGGGGGACTTGGTGTGTCCACAACCGCATCGGATCTCCAATGCCCTCAGGGACTGCCTCCTTCACCTCATTGTCCAACTATTGAGCCTCCTAATTTATCGCAATTTATAGAATGGGGGGTATTGTATGGGGGAATTCACTTTAAGGTCATCTATGATGTTTGATTATTTTCCCGGTCCTGAGAGGGAATCACTGGGGCTCATTAAGGATTCTGAGGTCGGTGAGGGTCTCTGTGGAGTTTAGGGTGTGGCTTCCCTTTTACCACCAACTCCGGGGGCGCAGTCCGACATTTCAATAAGTATTGGCACTAGTTCCCCTCTGCTTCAATAAATTTATATCTTTTCTGTCGTATCATCACTGTTAAACAGTTCTTGAAATTTCAATCACACGATCTTTTGAATTTTCAGATATATGAGTTCGAATTCATTTTGAATTATAATTGATTTTTCGGTGAGAAGCTTGAATTTTCATTTCTATCGTGAAAATTCCACATGAGATGCCATTTAATTTTCAATAAATTAAAAACTCAGGGAAATTATTGCTGCACTTTTTAACAATTTCATGGTTTAAAAATTGAGAATTAGTAATATCCAAGAAATTAACTGATTTGTCAATAAAGCATTCTACAAAAATTTCGGTTCACTGTTTTACTTGAAATTTCAAGTGTAATTATCCAACAGTATTCTTGAAACTTCACGTAAACAAATCCTGGAATTTATGAAATATGTTTGATTTATTTTTTTGACACTGTATATTGATGATTTTATTTACCATAAATTTGTAAGGAATTTTCAATCGAAAAATTGCATGATTCCTACAAAATGAAATTTACACGCAATTGTTTCTAAAATCCCATTTTTTCAATCCTATTTTTCTTATTAATGAATTTGAAATGAATTGAAATAACAAATTAATTTATCCAAATTACCCTGCAGTAATGGTCTTTAAATTTCCATGAGTTTGACAGCAGGAATCAATAATGCATACAAAATCGTCGAAGATAAGTTGAAAAATCATCCAGACAGTGAAATAAAATCTTCTCTACACAGAGATTTGGGTATCAACTCGAAGGAATGGAATGCAATTCTAAAAAGTTTGCCCGAAGTAACAGTGAAAGTTACCTCAGGATTTGTTACCCCCAGATTTATCAGTGTGTACATGTTCGGAGGCTGGGTACGAGACTTAACCCACTGGGAGAAGTTCATTCCATTTTATTTGTTTCTATCGAACACGAGAGAAAGTTGAGAGTGCCTCCTATCCAGGATGGGAACCACGACCAGTCGTGGTTACGGTTCATTTTGCCGTACCCCATTCCCTCTTCGATAGTCTCAGTTTTACCGTTTTGTTTCCTCCCACCCGTCTCTTCTCCACATATTCGTCTTTTCCGGAGGTAAAAAAAATCCCATGAAAAGAGGGGGGGAGAGGAAAAAAAAAAGCCCCGAAAAATAGCCAATACACGCCCGCTCGAGACCATAAAAATCACGCTCTCCGGTTCGAGGATATTGGCTCTGCCTCTGGAGTACGTGTACTCGGGGCAGACCATTCTTTCGGGGTATTTTTCTCCTCTCGATTCCCTTTCATTTCCCCCCCCGGATTGGGGCCACAGGTTATTGGATAAAGATGATACGGAATTGAGGATATGAAACTCGTATGAATTAACCCAACCGCCTCGACTACGAGGGAGTACAATTTACCCGGGCTCTTTATTCCCCCAAATTAACAAAAATTCTCGTCTCATTTAGGGGGTGATACATTCTTACCCTCAGACAGTCACGTAACTGTCTGCACTTTCATTTCGCCGGATGGCATGCAGAACAAAATGATAACGATAACGACGACGTGAGTAATAGTCAGTGTAACTGCTAACTGCAATTTTTTTCATCGTTTTTTCATCACGAATTGTCGATTTCATTCACTTTTCCCGGTACTTAAATTTTTACCCCATGGGTAATATCAGTTTTTCAACAATTGGTTAATTGGGGTGTGGAGGTAGAGTGTCAAGTAATTACATGGTTAAAAATTTATGGAAATATCAAGCACAAAGTCTATCTTAATTTTCAATTATATGAGTTTGATCTGAATTTCCAATAAAAATATAAACATCACTAAATTTTTCATTAATCTTGAAAATTCAACGTAATACACAAGTTCATTTTGAATCCATTGAAATTTCATAGGAATTATTGAAAAATTACCAAAATATTTAAGAAATTAACTGATTCGTCAATACAGAATTGTTCATTCATATTGTTTTTGTTAACAATATCACGTTTTTTTTTGCATAAGGTGTGAATAATAATAAAAATTTCCGAATAATCCTCTGAAAAGCCTCAAGCCATCCCCTTTAAAATCGTAAGTTAAGGCTAATATTTTTCAGCGTATCAGAGCGAAATATCCAAACGAAAAAAAAAAAATCCCGCGGGATCGAACGAGCTCCAATAAAAACTTGATATTGTCCTCGTATTTGACACCATGAATAGTAAATTGCACTCAACCCTTGAGCGAAATGAATACCCTGAAATATCTCAGGTGTTGAATCATGAGACTTGGCGGAGTTTACGAAACGCGGATACGAAACAGTCATTTGCATTTCAAATTACCAATGGGAGTTTGTGTGTTACTCGGCATGTGTACCTGGACAAAGTCTCTCAAAGTTGACAGCAGGTTAATGCGTGTGGAGGTGGAACAATTCCCGACTCATCACCCGACCACATATATAGGTTATTACATATATTATCACATATATAGGTTAGGATGGTAGCACACGTCGCGTGTCGAGAAACCACCCCCTCGGAAAATGTCATTAATGACGTTATAAAGTTGTGATCGACTCCAGGGGGTTACGCTAAATGCCAACGTTCAGGGGTGATGCCTCCCCAAGGAGTATTATCGAATTTTCGCAACAGGATTTATCCCCTCATTTTCCATAAATTTCAATTCATCGCAAACCGAATAATTTTCATGTACTCACCTTGCCAACTCCTGTCATCTCCTTCACACCAATTCTCCGAAGAAATGCTGGTGGTGCAGGTGGTGGAGACTTGAGGAGAAGAGCTCCATAGCCATTTGGAAAAACCGGCTCCTCAGAGCCGACATTTTCATCCCCCGAACGTCGTCGACGGTGAGGACTTGAGGACAGATTCCATTTCTGTGCAGCTCTGCAACATGAATCATATTTTTAGTGCTAGTTAAAGCGACTGGTTCAAGGGAAGAATGAAATTTCAACTCAACCCATTAATCTATTTGACTCAAATTCAATTTGACTTGAATCAAGTCAAACTAGATCAAATTCAAGTTGAAACATCGACTCGCATTTACTAAACAAAATCAACTTGATTCACATCAATTTGAAGAATCAAGGTGAATTGAATTGACTGAAATTGAGTCGATATATGGACATGAGAAATCAAGTGGAATCCGCTATTAACAGAAAAAAATCTGGGATTCGAAGTTTAACAAGATTTTTTCAAATAATAATTAAACCAATAGAGAACTTTCGAGCACTTTGTCGGTGAATCAACATTAACCCCTTCATTTCCACTGGGAATTTTCCCCCATACTTTTTCCGCTGACAAAAAAATAAGAGACAATCCAAAGTAACTGAGAATGAATTCGGTCGGGCCGTATGAAGGTGGCCGGAGGGTGACTGGGTGACATACTCCGGTGGCACGAGGAATAGAGCAATGTTGGGGATGAGGTGGACCTGGTAATCAGCGCAGGTAATGTCCCGGAACCCGTGTGTTCCCAGGGCTTCGTGTTTAAAGGGAGAAATGCCGAGGGGGAAAGGGAAGGTTCGCCTCCAACTCCGGGCCAACCCACGGGCCTCGTTAACCCACGCGCTGTGAAATTGGAAATACCGTCGTGCGACTCGTCGCGTTGCGGTGAATGTGAGAGCATCCATTTCAGCTCATCCTCATACAGGAGGAAAAAAAATGAGAGTAGTTCAGTGAGGAAGATGTGTTGTGAAGGTTAATGGTTTTGAAAATACAACGAGTTTACTTTGATTCGGGGATTTTATGGCTTTGATTATCTCCTATTTTTTTTTCACCTGACAACACTTTTCCACTTCTTTCATACCTATAATCCAAAACTAGACAGTTACGGCATTATACTCCTTAAAATTCAAATATAAAAAAAAAATTGTGGTTTAAATAATCACCTTAAGGTCAGAACACATTAATAAAAACAAAATTTTACATTGAATTCCGGTAATTACAACCCACGTTGTGACAATTGTTGCCCTTTTCAGGGTCGTTAATTTAATCTATTAATTAATATTTACATAGAACAATGAAATGAATTAAAAATTGGATAGAACACATTCGGTTCATTTGTAGCAAAAATGATATTTTGCAATGTTTGCTAAACATAAAAGAAATTGATCAATGGGGATAAGTTTCGCTGAGTGAAAAGGGAATTTCAATCGTCCGGTTTAAATAATTGTCAGAGGTTGTTTCGGGGTCATGAGCGACAATTTCGTTACAATTCCGGTCTTTCCGGATTGTCAACCTCCAAGGACACTATTACGAAATCGTAGAGGGGGTGACCCACTCACGCTCCGTTAATTCTTGTTTCAACCTAGAAGTCGGTGTATCGTCCACCCCCTGGTGATATCACCCGCGAAACTATTCGAGACTTGTATTACTCCTTCGTGAATGATTTTAATTCACCTCATATTCGGGCCCATCATGAACCCCACGGGGGGGTAGGTGGGTGGTTGGGGGGGGGGCGTGTCGCCTGGGATAAAGAAAAGCGAAACAGCGAATGAAATTGCACGGAAGTGGAGGCGCGTGAGGCATCCATCACTATAGGAACGTCGGTGAAACTCGTGGAATTCCCCCGGGGCCTCGGCTCGTCTTTACGCCAGTGAACGAGAGAAGAAAAAAAGAAGATTTTCCAAGGAAATGAAAATAAAAAGAGGATGAAGAAAAGCCCGCTCTAACTCAAAATCCATAGCTTGAATTATTGAGACGCTGCAGGATCTCGAGTCGGTTACCTTGGTACCGAGATAACACGCATTTACTCATACAGAGACAACTCAACTCTTTTGAGGAGATAAAAATAGGGGATAAGTGGAGACGGAGTGACGGGGAAGGGAACTCCTCTTGAATAAAAAGTTTTCGAATAATTACGCAATTTGTTTGGTTGGCAGGACTTTTTCGAGGCTTAGCAGATCGTTTTGCGAATTTTGATAGTGAAAGGGAGATAATAAACACGAGGGGGGGCACAGGTGCGTGTCGTGCACACGCAATCTTTATGTCAATCAGGGCTAACAGATGCGCACAAAATCGTGTGTGTCTTCTTGGCCTTAGCAACCCCTCTAGTTACGTGAGGGATATTCCAGGGCTTCCGAGTTGAGGGAACAATAGCCCCACATCTTGCTCAGCTATTTTTCCGGCGGACGTGTGTCAATGATATCAACTTTATTTTTCCGACGAGTAAACACCGAAATTTATGGTGAAAAAAGTTTTTGTACCGGTCTTATCTTTCATTAACTGCATAATAGAGACTGGTAAAGAACGATAAACGAGACCGAATGATGGAAAATTTCAAAATTATAATGGAGTTCTGAATTCGAATTAACCGCCTCAGACAACTGCACCAATGACAAATAAGCGTGACAGAGTGTAGAAATATCGATAGTCTCAATGTTCCTAGTCTAAAAAAGACAAACATCAAGACTATCAATATCTCGAAAGTCTGTCACGCTTATTCCTCATTGGTTCAGTCGTCTGAGGCGTCTAATTTTAATTTGGAACTCATTTAAGTTAACAATTTTTAATGACGATTTTTATAATTACAGCGTGGTGTAGCGCGCGTTTGTTCTCGTTGTCTCTTTATAATAGAAGAATAGGATAGGATGATTCAGCGCACACTTGGAAAATTTACATTTCAATTTTCAAAATTGAAATCTAATGCAGAGTTGCATTATCGAAAATTCGGTAGCATTAAAATAACAGAAATAACCCTTGCGTAAATAACACAAACGAAAAAAACGAAAAAAACGTACAAAAAAATAGTCAATAAAATAACTATCCAAAAAAATGTACGAAATACGCAAAACACAAGCCTAAATAGCAGAAGTGACAATAACACTGGGAAAAAAAAGACAATGATGGAATATTTTGAAGATTTTGAGGGTGTACACATTTTCATATAATCTGAATCAATCATCAATGGATTGCATGAAAATAATATTTGAAATATATTCAATTGCATTCATTTTCTTTCTTTCAAAAGTTTCTTTCGACTAAGTTTTTTTAGTTTGAGTTTTTTTGTGTTTTTCTGCTTTCGTTTCATTTTCGTTTTAGTTTGATTTTTGTGTGTCTATTTTTACTACTGATGTTATTTCTGCTAATGCTATTATTGCAATTGATTTTTTCGCGTGTCTGTTTCGTGCTTTTTTTTAAGTGTAGCCGAAAGTTTAGATGACGTTTCGACAGAAATATCTAAGAATGTCAAATGATTTCTTATTTCGTTTAAAACAATTGAAATTGTTATGTTTTACGGTGGCATGAATATTCAGAGGAAAAATAGCGAGTGTTGATGAATAGGCCTTTGAAAAACGAGCGACAAATTGAACACACACTCGGTAAGAAATAACCAGGAGGTCTCAGCTGTTGAGGTGGCTTGGGCTCTGATTGAATTGCTCTCTCGGCTCTTCTATTTTGCGACCAATACGAATGTTCGGGTCTGGGATGTTTCGTATTAATGCGGAGAGAAAAGAAAGGGAGGAGAGGAAAAAAAGGCGTCGAAGAGTGGATGGGGTGATGTATTGGGCACTCGGTACGATGAAAAACTTGCGCATTTATCGGTATGACACGGCAACACAACAAAGATCGAGAGAGACCGAGTGCAGAGGGGCCAATTCACCAGCACTAACCGTGAAATATGGTTATGCGCCTTTGTACAAGATACAGTACCGATCCTAGGTGACGAGTGATCGGCTTTATTTCGGCAATTTACGAGGGTTATATTTTTATTTTCACTTCAAATCAATCTCAAAACACTAAAAAATTTGAAAGGCGACCTGAATCAAGTCGATAAATCGGTATCAATCAAATGGCATTCAAATCGGAAATGAATCGAACATTTTGAAAAACAGGTAGAGCTTGTGAGCATATGACATGTCCTTGAGTGATTTTTTCAATCTTTCATCGCTATCAATAAATTGATGGTATGCTTACGAACGGCTAGAGAAAATTCTCAAATCTTTGTACATCTCTCATTCCTTGAAAAGTCACACTTTCAACTTCAAATTTTGCATTCACGGTGTGTCGAATTGGAAAATTTGTTGAAAATTTCTTATGATGAAATATGTGACTCGGAAATGTCCTTTATTGCTATATTGTGTTGAAGAAAAAGTAAATTTTAACGATCTCGAATACTCAGTTTGGAGGAGTGTCTATATTTTAATTGATAGACCCTATCTTATAGGGCTTATTAATTAGAATATTTGGAGATGTAAAAAATTGAAATCGGTTGAATAGTTCTCGAGATATTTCAGAAAGTCCATTTTAAGCAAAGTTGAATATTTCATGAATTAATTATCCAATTTAGCCGTTCTTCAATCCTAAATATTTTTCATTGGCAGGGGGAAAATTTGTGATGGATTTTCAGATAATGCGGCAATTTTTCGAGACTCTAATAAGCTAACAACATTTTGTTAAAAAAGCAGAAGAACTTAATTATCTCATGAACTAATAATCCCAGTCAGTCCTTCTTCAATACCAAATATTTCATTGCCAAGCGAAAACTTCATGCCAAATTTCAAGTTGATGAATTAATTATTCTTAGCAGCGTTACCCGCCTAACGATTTTTTTTTCATAAGCAGAGAAATTGGATTATTTGGAAAACTCAGGATAGATGGTTATAAATATTTTGAAAAAATGTCGGTCGGTTGAGTGTTGGTCGAGATATTCCCGAAAAAGTGTAAACAAATAACAAACAACTTTTTTTCAGAAACTACTTGACCGATGCACATCAACAAGAGTTAATCTTTTTAAAATGAATTTTTTCGTTCGTTCATTAATTTTTTGAAAAGGTGACCACTGGCATGGTACCCAAACTTCGTACGCTTACCTTTCAGACCATTTTTCATAATTTCCGATCAAAATAACAAAAAGAAAAATCGACCGATTACAAAATTGTCATTCGAAAGAAAAAAGGGGAAAATTGATTGAAGAAACAATTTAGGAAATATCATTTAACTGACAAATTTGTGAATCCGAAAATATTCGAAACTCAATCCCCAATAATAAATCCCCTCCAGCAGATATTTAAACAAAATTTTCAAAGTACAAGGTGGATTTTCAACAACACGAAAACTTTAATTGGAAATGGAATTTTCAGCGTTGAGATTTCAGGAACGACTCGCGCGTCGTTCTGCATCTTCCCCAGTCATGTAATCTCAAACTTGAGAGAAATTTTCTGATTTCAGAGGGTCCCACACCCCTGGAATGTACCGAGTATCAGGAAAATAACTGTCGAGATCGTTTCGAATACTCTAGCGGGAAAACTTCTTAAAACTCTTTGATACTTTATCACGGGAGCATTTTCCGGGAGAAGCACAACAAACCCCCGAGTTTGATCTGGCGCTCGCTAATTACCATGAAGAACTAGTGAAAAAAGACAGTTTTAAATAAAATTTGAGTTCGAAATTAAATTCATTAGGAGCAACTGGGGGGAATATTTAATTTCACAAAGGAATTTTCACGAGAGGAGGTTAATTTGCTAGACAACAGGCGTTTTGTCACAAGTATCGTGTATCCTTGCTCGGTTACCATCTCCTATTTCTATGGGTTTCGCATCACTCGTTAATGAACAACATCCTGTTCTAAAAAATTCCCGTTATACCAACAAACAATTCGATTGGCGAAAGATATCAAAGCGAAATGTCACTCTAGCACGCGGTAAAACTGCTATTGCCTCTCTAAACTTGACGTTTTATTTTATTCCAACAGTTTATCCCTATACTGAGGTAATATTGTCAGCTCACTTGACAAAAGTGACGCGGAAAAACGAGTACTATACCGCAATACAGTTTCCTCGTCGTAAAATGCTACGTTTTTACTGGTTTTACGTTTCTCACCGATTGCTTCCGACGTACGTTCACGGGGATTGACACTAGTCCAAAGCCAGATAGACAGAGTCGTAACAGACGAAGCGAATTATTGAATTTGAAAGTGCATTAGTAAGTTTCAGGTACACTTTAACTTCCCATCGTGCGCATGCAAAAAAAAAACAAAAAAATTTGTTTTCAGAATTTTCTTCAACTCAATTTTAATTTTCAGTCAAATACCCCAAGACCATCAAAGTTGTCGAATATTTTGTTAATGTCTTGTTGTTTAGTGCAAAAGTTATCCCCATCCCTCCAGGAATACCTGATGAATTTTGAAGGTCGAGGGGTATTCGGAGGACAATTTCCTTAATTCGGATTTCGACTGATTAGGATGCGGTGTTCGGAGCTGCAGGGTACATTTTATCGTTGTAAAGTGAAAAGTATGTATCAAATTTGGAAAAAATAATTGACAGGCTACAGCGCGATTTCCAAATTGAAATGTGTCATGTCACCCTGAATACTGCAATCTTATTGGTCGAAACCAGAATTGAGGAAATTGTCGGTAGTAATACCACTCTAGGTCTTAAAAATTTATCGGGTATTTTTCAATACTTTCGTCACCTAGAAACCATTGCGTGAAATTTTGTAGATTGAGAATACCGAGTGTAAAGTATTAGGAGTTATTTTAGGAAATTTTACACAAGCCTTTCTAGACAGGAAAAATTGTGAAAAGTACTCGTCTAATTTGAAACCACGAGTTATATTTGAGAGAAACGCAAAACTCTGGACGACTAATTTATTAATTGAAATTAAATAATTTCAGAAATATTTTATGAACAATGAAAGAAATTCGTTTCAGAGGAAAGAAAAATTGTAAATCACTCTCGGAACTTTCAAATGAAATAAAAAAAAAATAAGCTTTGCTTTTTTCGATGCACGAATTTTTATCACTGAAACCATGAGGACGAATGTAATTACTGTTCCTCATTTTACCACTCGGTGTGAGCCCGGGAATCATTAAAAAATGATATTATAATAAACAACGTCGTGTATTTCACCGCTGCAACACTTATATGGTAATTTAGTGTAGATATAGCTGGCCCTAGGCACGAGGCAAATTTTTTCTCGCCCGGATAAGACTGACGTCAAATAAAATAGGACAAAGTCCCGTGATACCGCGGCGTTAGTGCCACACACTGACTTTATTACGCGGAGATAAAAGGAAGTCTGAAAGTTTTACTCCTCTTTTCAGCCTGAGTTACTTTTACGCATAATCTTGAGTTATCAAGTACACGTTTTGCCATCATCAATCTCAAGTTTTCCAATTTTATTTAGCTGGAAATTTCCCAGAATTCATCACCCGAAATTAACAATTTTATGAATATTTATCACTTTTTTCTCCAATAATTAAATCAAAATCGATCATTTCTATTGATTTTTTTATGAGACTTGAGATTTTCCTAAAAAATCTTAAAAATTCAAAAGTTCATGTTTAACAGAGAAGTTTAATCAAAAATTTGTGATTGAATGCAACTTGCAGGAGATGTTTAAAAATGCTTCCATTCGGAAGCAAAAAATAAATAATCATAAAAAAATATGAATTCAACGAATTTTCTAGTGAAAGAAGTGTAAAAAACGCTGAAAAAACTATACACGAGTATTTTCCTAATATTTTTTTGGAGCTGTCATCTTCTAAAATTTTCTTGTACTCAAACCTGATGGAAGAATTTATATTATTTTTAACAAAACTTGTTGCAAGTTCTGGCGAAAACTTCCGAGTGGCCATCGCCCGAAGGCCTTCAAGCAATTATTCACATTTTATATAGGGGAGACCTGGGCTAAATGAGAGACAGAATAAAATGGGATTGAAGTTTATTGATGTTAAAATAGAATGAATCAGGAAGTTCCATGGGAGACGAGGGAAAAAAATCGATCGTGCGAATCAATTTTTCAACATCTCATTTTTACCAGAATTTTATTACAGTTAATTGATTAAAAAATGTTAAATTCCCATATAAGGAATTTCAATCAAAGTGAGATGGCGTATTTTTCAAGAATGTTTAAAAATAAAAAAAGTAAAAAACAACAGTATAATTAAATGAAAAAATTGAATTCGCAAAAACACTTGGACATTTTTAGACTGTCTCCAACATTGTTTGGGGGAAAGAAAAAGAAATGACGGGGAATTATTTAAAAACGCTTTTCCCCGAGTGTTCCATTTTGCCCGGCACTCACCTACATACTAATTAATATGCACACGAGAAAAAACAAGTTTACGTGTTCGTTTGCACAGAATAAAGATGATAAGGCGAGGGGATACCCCCTGTTAATGAAATTATAACAGTGTGGTGGAGCGATGGTAATATTAATTACACAAACTTAAAATACTGGTAGCTGCTGAGAAGTTTTGGGAACGAGGTAATAACCCGACATAAATAGGAAACCGATAGGTCCTATTGTCACGGTGTAGACGTAAATTACGTATCCATCGGTCTGAAGTGCCGTGGGGTATGCTGTAGCATAGAAACGTGATACCCCGACTATTATCCCCGGTCTTACGGTTGTATCTCAATTTGATATCCCCACCAAAAGCCTTCACCTATTTTCCATTATCCCGGCTGGAAAAACATTTTGCCACAGCCATAGCCGAATGTTTCATTTTATTTACACATCAGCCATAAAGTTTGACTCAACAATAGTGTCTCGGAGGGCCCTAGCCGATTCCTCCACCTTCCTTACCCTCTCGTCTAACTGTCCTCTACGTGATGTGAACACCGATCGTCCGACATCCGTCGCTCGATATGTACCCGGAGGACTCGTTTTTTCCACGTCTCAAATTTTTTTTTTACTCACCCTCTCCCCGTTATATTTTCACCGGAGGAGAGCCTCTCTTCATGGGGAAAAGCACGATATGGAAATAAAATCAATACCATTGTTTCGCGGTTCACCGACAACGCTCGGCCGTATTCGATTATTTACGGTGGTCCGTCTCTGGGTTTTCGCCTTGCAGACGTTATATGCATGGGGGGGTAGATAAAAGAGGGAGATCCAGCCGAGGGAGGAATTCAAATCTTCTCAGACAGTATCCTTGATTACGAAACCAAACAATCTAGTGATATGATTCCAAGTCGGTGGAGATCGATATAGGAGGTACGACTGCAGGATGAGATCTCAGTTCTCACCAATTTACCGAAATTCCTGAGTTCCCTATTTTTACGCGAATTCTCTTGAATCATTCACGTTCAATTAGGAGAAATGATGGATTGTCATGAAATCAGGGGGAGGGTAAATTCACTGCCAGTCAATGCTCATCCGTTTATTATAGTGTGTCAAATTAGGCGCATCCATCACTCTGAAAGCTAGTAGATATGGTGAATGTGGGCTCAGACACGTCAGCAACATCACGCAGAATTGCGGAATATTCCGACAGGGGTCGGTACTTTGTGTCCGGTGAAGGGTAATGACTGGACAGGAATAATTGTTATCTTTTCTGAGTAATTGAATATTTTTTGGATATGACACTGAACGATAATTACAGCGAGCTGTAATTATAAAAATCATCATTGAAAGTCACAAAATTCAATGATTTCTGAATTTAAATTAGTTGCTTAAAACAATTAACTGTGAAACAATTAATAGAGATGACTTATGGGATATAGATGATTTGTGAGTTCGATATAAAAATTATGATTATTGAAAATCTAAAAATTGAATGGGTTTTGAATTAAAATTAGCCGTCGATTGGACCAATGTGGAATAAGTGCGACAGATTTGCGATACATCGATAGTTTGCAAGTTCGACTTGTTCGTCTTTTTTAGAATGGGAACATGTCCGATACTCACAGAAAAAAAAAAAGATTTCTAAGAAGAGAAATTTCCACTAGTTTTCTTTAGGGATAAAATTTCGGAAAAAGAGGATTAATTGAAAAATCTTGATTCAATTAATTGACTCGCTCTAGCGAATGGAACTAGGAAGGATCTTTCTTGATTATTTCTGAAATTGAGGCTGTCAATTTGGCCAAAGAGATGGAGATATAAATTCGTCAGAAAATGACGAGTAATCGGTGAAAATTAGTCTCCGGGCAGCGACTCAAAAGAATTCAACAGTTTGCCTTGGAGTGAAGATAGTAAATTTCAAACAATTAAAATATCACACGCTCATCCAGTGGCACTATCCTCGTAACTTGGAAAGTGCAATTTATATCCATGGCGACGAAACCTCTGGTTATACAGAGGGCAAATTAAAATCCCAACACTGATGCGTGCAAAAAGGCCTCGGCGAGACCCCGTAATTCATTTTTCAAAGGGATTAAAATAGTACACGATGCCACAATTTTGATGTCTTTGCATAACTCTTTTCACGGACTCAAAATAAAAGACGAAAAGAAATAACGAAAAAAAAGTTTTTTTTGAATGTGATATTAATTTGCCACTGGCGAAAAAAAAATTGCAAAAACATGGAGTGGGACTTTTACACGGCTTTTGACGTTTTCTTTTTCACTCAGTTTACTCCAAGTTGCATGAATATTATGACATGGAAGTTGTGGGCAAAGATAATGCTGAATAGGAGATGGTATTTAAAAAAAGGAAGGGTATGTGGGTAGAGCAGAATTTCTCTCGGGGTCATGTCAGGAGCATCCCCGGGGAGGCTTGTGGTACGGGTAAGGATATAGTCGCAGGAAAAATATTGAAATTAAGGGGAGCCTTTTAGTTTTTTTTTTTCGTTATCTGAGGGTTTTTGGTCGCTCCAAGCGCTCCAGACTATTCTGATAATCTTTTTCTGTGTATACTGCAAGAATTTTTGCTGAATTTCCGAGGATCCATTGATAAACTGTAAATAAATATTACGTTAAAAATCAATTGATTTAATACAATTCCGGGACTTTAATTTTGGCGGTATTTTTCAAATG
>NW_011887746.1:1124156-1125877 GCF_000806365.1 Fopius arisanus | reverse complement strand
AATTCTCTGAAAACGCCAAAATTAATATCTAGTTATAATCTACTAATTATAATCGAGCGAAGCCTCTACTACAATATCCAGCCTTCCAAATTTTAAACCAATTCCTGTCCTAGAGAGAAAAAAACGGAAAAACGCCGATAACTTTTCCGTGAAAATTTGAAATTTTCGCGAATTTAGCAGCGGCGAACCGAAAAGCCTTTCATCCCCGAAAAAACAGTTTCCACTCCAATCAAGCGACATTCTCCTCAAAATAACAACCCCCAACTGCAATATTCCATCAACCCCGAGTTGAGCTCTCCAAGCACGAGTACAAGAACAACATATAAGTCGTACTGACGGCGACGGTGTCGCTCGAGGACACGCAAAGTCTGCGTGCCACTGGTACAAACTATGTGACTTCAAAAGCCACCCGTTAACCCACCCCTTCAGACGCTTCGTGATTCTGGGTTATGTTGACACGACATTAGTTCCAAGCCTTCATTTTTCTCCTTCACAAGTCCCTGATACCGAGGATCGATATCCGCGATATCCCTTCTCTCATCAGATACACCAAAAAATTTTCCATTTTATCCTCCCACTCCGCATTATCGCTCCTCACTCCTCCATTTGTTTGCTTTTGTCGATCCCACGGCTCGCTTTATTATACCGATAATGGAGACAATTTCCACGGATATTGGAATAGTGATATCTCCACCAACAGCTAATATGTATCGTACCGCCAATTTTTCCGATACGCGGATAAATATCTCGCATCCCAGTTTTCCCTTTGTCGTTACCATTCAGTCTTTTTTCGTACTGACTATGCGTTTCCAGGACAGAACTATTGGTCTTTCAGGCACAAGTCTCGCCAAACTATTTCCCCAAAGTTTCACCGCCAAATTCCCGGAGGGAGGAGTAATACCGCTATGAGCACCAGTGGATGTCTTGATTAAATAATAAAACGGAATTAATCAATTGAAATATCCACTCCAAGCGTCATTGTTGGAGATATTTTCATTTTAGAATGTTGAAAATTATCAAATTGAATTATCTATTATTTTGTTTTTCGAATGAGGGCATTGTACTTGATTCAATTGAAGTTTCTCATTTTTTTTTACGATTTATGGGCCCATATGATTCAAAAAGTGCAAAAATGCATTTTTCCGGGTGCGTGCGCGCGCGTGTGTGTGTGTGAGAGTGTGTATATGTTAACCGTTTGATTGATTCCCTTTGTCAAAATACTCGGCATGATGATGTCCATATAAATGAGAGGGAAGGCAACTCCATTTTTTTTATAGTCCGTTGGAGATTATTCGAGAAAGGCAATTCCTCTCGCGTTGATGGCATTCGACTTTTGCGGAAAAATACTGGAGTTGTCCCATAGGTGTTAACAAGGATGATGAGTTAGGGGCATAGATCAAGGGGAGAAGGCGTGAATATATTTCTGTTGTGTTCTGTGTATAAAAGAGAAAGGAACACGAGGGGAATTGCGAAACGGGGGGTTCTGGTTAGCATAATGTCAGCCACACGCGAGAGGAACCAACTCTGAGTGAGAGGTTTTTCGAGGCGAAGAGGAATTCATGAAAAATGTCAGTCTAGGGAGACGTGGGGTGTGTTTTATGCGATAAAATTCTTTTTTTTTATACTTTGAGAATTTCATGAAATTGCAGTTGACAGCACTTGGAAATTTCCACTTTAAGTTCTACGAAATTTTCAAACATCTTTTGATTGGAAATTTATTG
>NW_011887746.1:1090157-1123663 GCF_000806365.1 Fopius arisanus | reverse complement strand
GTCACATTTTGAAAAATAGTCATCCTATTTAAATAAAATCCATAATAACCTTTGTATCCTCGCAACAACGTATGTATCTCATCCTTATGTTCAAACTCATCAAATAGCAAATAAGAATGATAAAAAAGGGTCTAACATTGAATTTTTTGCAGACAGGCAGAACTACTTTTCTCAAAAAAGAGTCGCCAGAATTCTCAATAGCAATAAAAAAATCCTCGAACATTTTCCCTTAAAGCCGATCATTTTCTCCGTAATAAATAAGAAATATTAAATCCACAACCGAATAACGAAATTCCGTTGATCAATGGAGATCACCAGTCGTCGGTATCACCTCTCAAAAGGCGGATACGATGAAGATGACGTCGGGCAAGTGAATGAAATGTAACGAAGTCTGAGAATATGAAAATAAAGAAGGGAAAAAAATGTCTCGAGTCTTTTCTTGCCCTTTTCTTTTTTTCCCTTTATACTGGTTTAGGTAGTACCTACTCCTCGCCTACTAACGAATGATTCTTCGAGGATGAAAAGACAGTGTGCCGTCAGCTTCGCGGATCTTGAAGCCGGCTGAAAAGCTTGGGAGAAACCTTGTCAGCGGGTCTCACGGGAAAATTGCACAGGCTAAAGGAACGACGGAGGAGAGCGTAATTTGTTTTCCGGCTTCCGTACTCTAGTTTTTCCTTTTTTCTTTCATTTTTTTCACCCTGCATCTCTCTCCCTCTTTTCTTCCTTGGATTTTCTCTTTTTCCTGAAGCTCGCCGAACCATCTCGGGGAATTGAGGCGAGCCGAGCAATCCAGGGCTGTCGGATAATGATCGCTTCCTCGGTATTCTCGGTGCATCAAATATTGTTTATGATTTTTCAGCCGGTGACTTGAAATTACGCCGATTTTTGAGGGATGATTTTTACTTCATTTGGATTCAATATAGCCTACGGAGGGGTCGCGACCTCTCGAGTGTTCTGAATTGTGAGAATTGTGAGAGGGTTACTCTCTGGAATCCCGGTATATGGGAATCCAATGATAAAACTCTTCACTCGACTCTGGGATAAGCAAATAACAGTTGAGAGAATTGTTCTCCCCAATGGTGTAATTGCGCATCCCTTCTTACTCCGAGATCCGCTAAAAATTCCATATGTGCATCAATATTGCGGTTATCTATATCATAAATGCTCGGACCTATTGACGTTATTTTAATTGGTTATTTTACCACTCATTGTTCTCTGTTAGGTACGCCTCGGAGGGTACCACATGTGCATCCGTGGATGATGTGTGCGCCCTAGCTATCGGTGAGTTAATGCATGCCGCAATTGCTGGATTATTACTATGACGAGACACTGATTTCATTTCACTCCAAATTGGTCTTGAATTTCCATGAATTGGGGATTACTGATTTCGTGGCATGCAAATAGAATAATATTTTTCAAAAACTATTCGATTGATTTTGAAACCCTGAAGAAGAATTCTTCTCTTGAGGATTTTAAATCTCTTAAAATCAAGGTCGGAATTTTCTTTGAAATTTCAAAATCCCCCAAACACTCGTGTATTCTCAACTATAAGAACTATTGAGATGTTGAAAAAAATTCAACACCTCATCAAATGGTTGGACCATTGAAGTCCTCTTGAAGTCCACGTGATAGATTTTTTTCTCCCCAACTTCTCGAAATTTTCTAGTTTATGGAATCACCCAATTCTCTTTCCACCCCCGCAACCCCATTTTCCACACCTCAAAAAAAAAAGAGGAAAAAATTTGGGAAATATACCTGGGGGACTCCTTTCCCTCCTGAGCGGACGCCATGTCGACAATCGAAGCGCTTTTTACCCCTTCACAATTTTTTTTTTCACCGTATTTGATTTATGCGACGAATTAAATTTTCCAATCTCCAGGGCCTCAATGCACTACTCCCCCGCACACATGCACACGTAGGTGAATTCAATTGACGAGTAATCTTCTGTATTGCAGTCTTCACATATTCCTTCGAACCATCGAATCAATCTTCTAACAACTGCGGAAGATATTTTTAATAACTTTCGATAATAAAAAATCCATCAACAACTAGTCAACAAGATAACTCACACCCCCAACAAATTGAATCATAAATAAATCTCAAAGTCCAATAACCAACAACAAAACAATAAATCTATTAAAACCGAAAATTAATTGGACACAACAATCGTGTGCATCTGCCCCGGGAAATGTTGATCAACTCTCCCTCAAAGTTCACAAATGGAAAATTTCAATTATGCATTCATCCCCATGAAAATCACATTGCGCACCAATAAATTAATTGAAACATTTAATTAATCCAATTAATGAGATAATTAATCCACGATCTCCTGATACATCGTGAAGCGTTTCATTCGGAATAATGGCGAAAATTCGATTAAGAAATTCGATTAGCCGAAACAATTGTCGGAGCAATAATGCAATTAGCTGATTAATTATCCACCGTGATAATTCAAGTCAATAAACAATAAAAACATTGTAAACCAACAGTAGATCCCCACTCCCACCACACACCGGTCCCAACTCGTTGCGTACTCATGTGTAAATCACGTATTCTCTTTTATGAAAACGTTTCAAGTGCCGGGGGATTTAAAAAAAAGCGGTAAAAACGTGCGAGTGTGACGGCACACGCCGCGCTACTGACGACGCCGGGCGTCGTGCCACCAACTCAACTTTACTCTATATCCCACGTTACCCCACGATTTACCCCCTCAGCGATTCAGCGCACGCGCACTCTGCACACTTAACGAGAAAATTTTACGGCTCTTCCTAGGAGAATAAAAAAAAACAGGACTTTCAATCTAGCATCCGTATTTTTACGATTTTTCTCTAGTTTCGTCATTAAAATCGGTTGAAAATAGAGTTTCCTATGGGGTGTCAGACACTTCACGAGCGGAGGTCGCGGGTTGACAAAAAAAATTGACAATTTGACAATCCAGAGAAATCATTCATCGGATCGACGATGCGAATCAAGTTTGATTTGGGGAGAATGTGAATTAGAATTGATTCTTCAACTTGATTCAATTCCATTTTTTTTGCGAGAATAAAATCTACTCGTCGACGTATTTAAGTCAAGCCAATTGATGGACTAAATTCATGTTGATTCTGTAACTTGATTGATTTTCCCTCACAGTGACGTCAACATGAATCACTACTTTTTTGTAATGTAATGAGATTTATTTTCTCGTGTGGTTCATCCGAAAAATATTGAGCTTTCGTTTAATTCAAGGAGACGTAAGCAGAAGCTTGAGGAAAAGTATCGGACAAATAAACGGGATTGGGGGAGGCAAGGGGCTGCGACAGCTGGTGTATTCCGGCTACAGCAAGTGGATGCATCCGGCCTTGAAGGAGCCGTAACACCGTAAAAATATACACAAATCTCACCGACACGTCCGAAGAAAGTCCAAAGAAGATACAGGGGCACTTCAAGCTCAATTCTAATGACTCTCTCTATTTTTAGAATATGCGAGGGGCTAAAGGTGTTGGAAAATAGGACAAACTGAGGTATTGCACTCGATAAATTCGAATCCAAGAGCTATCAAATCGATCTGGAATGCAACGCAATCGGAAGGAAACGGTTCGCAACAGTTTTGCACATCTGTGGCACGCAAACACGCAATCAGAACTCGTTGCGTAGGCGAGTGCATTTGAAATGCACCTTCGTTTCTACTTGCAGAGTTCAACCCTCACAATGCGGTAACTCCCTTCAGCACTCGGTGCATTTCTTTGTTTCGGAGATTATTCGTAGAGATAGGGATGGTATTCTCGCATTCTTACGTTCAGGTAATCAATCCTAGTCCGGTGGAAACAATGCATCAAACGAACATTCTTTACGATGGGGTAATTGTTTCGGAGGAAGTAATCCTGCGAATTAATCGAGAGCTTGATGAAGGCTAACATTTATTTTTCTCTTGGAAATCTTCTGTTAATCATTTCTTGATTGAATTTTTTTAATAGAAATGGAAAATTTTACCAAAAAATCAATGGACATCAGGAATATTTACGTAATTTTTGCCCAGATGATGAAAATTCATAAAGTTAGAAAAAAATCCATAAATTTGGTAAATTTTTTATCTGTACATTGACATCCATTAAGTGGGTAGCCCGGTCGTAATTTTCGATTATTTTTAGAAATAACATTCTTGTTTTTATTTTTATTGAATTTTAGTGCTCAATCCTAGAACAGACATTTTCCAGAATTGATAAAAAATTAGAATATTTCAAGAACATTAATTCTTAAAACAATGCAAAATCACAATTGGATTCATAATTTTGAAAAAATAAATACAAGCTTATTAAACTTCGGAAATTTATCCATTTCTTTATAATTCCATTTCTCTTTCTCTGTATTCTTACACCCGTTTTATTGCATGTCTTTCCCGCAAAGATACAGAAGAATTAAAAACCAGAATCAATAAATGTAACATTAACAATTCTCTGATAATTTCCAAAATTTCATAAATGAAAATTTACCAATATATAAAAAAATAGTGAAAAGTTTGAAATGAAATGATCATTTAATGGTGAAAAAGTATGGTAATATCGAGATTTTATAAAAATAAGTAATTTGTTATCCCTGCAGGAATGGACAGACGTAAAGGGAAAATTAGTCACACTAGCGAGTGGAAAAAAGCCACGTAACGCATGCAAGCTCGTAAACCTGTGTGAATGCATATAATCCAGGCCAATGAAGGTCCCGGGTGAAGATTTATGCGGTAATTCGAACGTTGGATACGAGGCGAGAGCCAGTACTGTTGCTGGTTGGAGTGGCCAGTGGTTTTGCCGTCACCAGAGAGCATCAGACACTGGGCTCGATATGGATGTCGTTGGATAACGTTCTCTCTGAGTTTCGGGTGACAACGGCGTACACTAAAAGCTGCGCAAACGAGCAATTCGATCGCATTGTCCCACCGTCCATCTGTTTTATTGCATTCGCATGTCCTATTGCGACGACCTTTTTTTATTAAAAAAAATAGATTTCTACGTTTCAATTATTTCCTTTGGGTGTCTCTCATATTTTTTTTTTTTTCATTGCTGCCAGCACTGAGTGAATACACCGCAATTGGTAATCCAGGTCTTGATTCATACGAAATTTATTTGGGAGGACACATGTTCGGCCGGTATTTTCAATGTTTCGAAACTTGAAATGGAAATGGCGAAAAGTTGAGCGGTAAAAAATGGAAACGACTCGGGGGGATGAAAAATAGTAATCGTGGGGCACTTGTGGGGGACGAAATGGGGTGTATGTTCCTCATTGAATGTCGTCCACTATCTCCGGGAAAACTGTAGCCAGGACGTTAAGCCGATTGACCACGATAAGGGGCAGAGGAGCTGTTAGTGTAACTTTTGTTTTTACGAGGTAAACTTTGTAGCCAGTGGACGACGATTATTTTTGGCTGCAGGACGCCCGTGTGTAAAGTTCAAGAGATTGCCTCTTGTTTTTTTTAACTCATGAAAAATCCCGAGTGTTAAGGAAATCGGGGTTTTTTTGGAATTCTCAGGAAAAAATAAAAAATAATCAAAAAAAGGATTCATTCAAGTTCAATGAAGTTTTAATAATAGTTTTGAGGTCAGGACTAATTAATAAATTAAAATGAAATTTCACTTTCAATTTCTTCAATTATAGCTCACGTTTGAACAATAATTGTAATTGTATCGACGTAATATTGACTGTTAATTAAACGAGATTCCTTATTAAATTCGCATAATTTCTTTTTGAAACCCTAATCATCGTTTACATACAATACTGAAATTATTAATTAAAAATTTGGGACAATGGTTTATAACAGAGACTCAGTCTGTTATGTTCTCTAATTAGTAGTCATTATTTTCATCCTAGTTATTTATTTCTAGTGTTGAAAAAAAAAGACTACGGAAATTCGAAAGTCATTCTGTTATGTTCTAAAATATGACATCTCTTTCAGCTTGAGTTTAACGAATGAAAAATCGACTAGAATCAGATTTTTTTTTGCCTGTCTTGGGGCTGAATGAAGGGTTTCAAAGTCTATCTAGGGATAATTATGGAGGATCCGATGTCTCCTCACCAACTTATTTCAATCGTCTCATCGACCCTAACGCCTACTTTGTGAAACTCGCTCGGTCTGCACCCCAGCTGACAGAATAATATAGACCACTTCGCCTCGCATAATTCCACCACTTTGAAAAATAAATTCCGCATTCATAATGACATTTCCATTTATATATCTCCGGACTCACTGCGAGCGCTGATCACGTAAAAAATTACTCATTCCGGAAGCAATCGTGTTTGAGGGATTGATTCTTCGGTGGAGTTTTCATCGACATCGAGTATTTCTCCTGAATAATTAATTCCACATGACTCGCAAAAATCTCTTGGAACATACCCCAATCGATTAGAGTTAATCAATTTAAAAAACCGAAACAATCCAACCGAAAGTCAGACAAGTGCACGTTTGAAGTAATAAAAAAGAATAATGACGAAATTTTTAAAGAAGTGAAAAAGAACGGGCGAATGGCGGGTGGTAACCCCTTAGTGTCAAAAGTTTTAAAAGATTCGCTATTTTTTTCACGATGGTGATCACGATCTCGACACATTTCACGCATCGTAGGATCTAATCAGCTACAAGAGAACAAGGCAAGGCCTCGGCAAGCCTGCCAAATGGACCGATCGATCTCCAACCCCCGGTCACAACCCGTCCTTCCATTTTCCCGGGTAAAAAATCGCTCAACCTCCCTCTTCCCCCCTCGCTAATCCTGCGGGAGACATCCCCCCTCCCCCAGCGCATTAACATAGTCCCAGGGATGATCCCGTCTCGTTTCCAGGTTACTCTGAGAAACGACCTGATAAGAACGCAATCACCCCTGGGCCATTGGTTGGTGGCAACAAAAGTCCTTGACTCGATGAAAACTCAAACCCACCGAAATGGTCATGCGGCCACTGCACGTGGTGACAATGGCAACGACAACGAGAGCAACAACAAGTCCTGGGTAATAGTATTTGCATAGATGGGCTTTGTTTCACAGATTAGGGCGTCGTTTAGCAGTTGCGCTCAAGTGATTGGAGATAGGCATATGTGTTTTGTTGGTCTAATGGAGTGCAGAGTACACCGGGAGTTGGCATTGAGAATTAAATCCTAACGGTCGACCGAGGACGATATAAACGTGCCCCTGCATACTAATTAGTGCATCTTCCAATTACCGAGAAAGGTCTGTGCAGCTCGGGACTCTCTGCATTGATCGATAATGAGAGGTAGTAATTAATCAGGGAGTGAATGGGGTATTAAGTCGAGATTTATTGAAAATTTGTTATTGAATATCGTTGGAGGGTTGGCAATCCCTAGGGCTCTGGCTGTTCGTGGGGCCAATTGTTTAAAAATCCCGAGATGATGAGGGAGTACGAGACACTGAGAGAAGTAACTAATTTTCACTGAGAAGATTTACTTGAGGGTAATATTATTCAATAAAAATTGACGAGCGTATTTTCTTGGGTCAAGCAAATGTTCTTTGTCGAAAGTCATTTTTTATCTCAGTGTGTTCACAATCGACTGAAATAAACCCCACGGCTGGGGATTTCGATTGCTCAGAGGGTGGGGGGTGAATTGGCGAGCAAATCACCGGCAGTTCAGAGGAATGAGAATGGAATGGGGTTATAATGACAGCAGTTCATTCCGGGAAATAGTTTTTCCGGAGATTCAATCGCTCCCTCGGATTTATCTCATTTTTTTTTTTTAGAGTTGAGATCTGAGTCTTCACTCGGGCGAAACATCGTCACAAGCCGAGGGTTCCCAGGGTTAAAGTACACGAGGAGCCACTTGAGAGGGGAGTCTCTTCGTTATCGTGTTCTGAAGCCCCGTCACTCAGCCACAGCTCATCAAGTGCCTCCTCTCGACGAAACACTGTTCCATTTCATTTTTTGAAATTGGGAGATCGATAGGTTTAACCCTGAGAATAATCAGTGGATATTGTGACGGTGAGGTATACGAGAAAAAGAGAATTTTTTTCACGCGAGGCACGCACAGCATCGACTGAGCTTTCCTGTTTTTTACGACACGCCCTGTCGTGGGACGACGACCAGATGTTTGTTTTATGGTTTCAATATACTCAATGATTGAGGTAGGGGTTTATGGATAGTCATATTTCCAAGTTTAGGGCGAAAAACTAAAAATGAAAGATATTACTGGCGTCCAAAAGAACCCGCTGAGAAATAGAAACAGAAATAGTCACGTCTAATACCGAGAGCTTCAGAATTGTCTGAAGAAATAATTCACGATTGATTTTTTTTATATTCCGGCCCTTTCTGCTTCCCTTTTTGGCTAATTGGCCCTATCCCAGCCTATGCATGGGGCTGTGGATCCTACACTGTACCGTATTCGCTCTCCTGTAGAACATAGGAGTGACATGGAAAGAAATCACACTGAACTACTGACGTCGGTTTTCACGATGAATTCATCGCAAATTAATCATATAAGGGCAAGTTTTTTCCTGGAAAACTGGACGATTTAATTTGTATGCAGGGAGCCTTGAGGGGAATGTTTGATAAATTTTGAAGCTCGTGTGGTATTCAGGGGACTAATTCTCCAACCCAAACGTTAATTAGGAGAATTGCGTCATGAGACGAAACTCTAAATTGAGAAATTAAAAATTCAGACTGTTCTTTCCGTTTTCTTTGTATTGATGAAAACGATTCCTCCAACTTCCTTCCAGAATTTCTTGATAGTCACTAGGAACGGAACTCCAAATCTGTTCATCTTCATTTAAAATCTTTGGTCGAAACTATCCGAATTCGGATTCCGATGATTAAATTCAAAATGTCAGTGTGATGAGGTGTAATTCCAACTGGATTCCAATTTGAGGGAAATATCCGATTAATTTTGAAGGTCGAGAAGTATTCGGTAGCTTAATTCTCAGATTACGATTCTGGTCAAATCGGTGGAGGACAATCTTCATCGCCTCCTCACACCTTTCATACGAATAGCTAGTCTATTGTGATCAACACAGTCTATTAACTTCGTGAATTTCGTACAGATTTGTGGAAAGCAATTGACAAGCTATAAACGTGTCACAAGACAACGAATTCAGTATAGCAATTGGCTAGCATCGAAATAAGAAAAATAATCAGTAATACCCCAAAAATGAATACGCTCAAAAATTATCAAAAGACCCGAGCGCTTGCGCGAGAGATTCTCCTGCTAAATTTCGCACCATATATTTGTTTACAGAGAAGTGTGAGAGAAATAGCCGATTAATTTTAAAGCTCAAGGCGTATTCGTCGGATTATTTCTTCTCTCAGAATCGCAACCAAAAGAATCATTTGGTGTTGTTTGGTTGGTTCCCCCTAACCGCGGGAATATTTGAAAAATATCCGAAATAATACCATGTAAGCGGCCCAAAGGCAACAATTCTATTGGTTATCAATCTGAGAGAAGAAATAATCAGTGGGATATCTTTTGGTCCTAGCACGTGATTTCGAATGGTACAATTCTATTGGCTGATATTGCGGTTGGAAAAATAATACGTACTTCAAATAATTAACGTCTAAATTGAATTCGCTTCAAGTTACACCATAACCATTTGACTGCCTCATCAATGATCTCGATCCCATCATTAGTTTAGGAGATATCGTTAACTAAAATTTTCAGACACATACATATACATGACTTTGAAAAGGACAGGTGACCGTTGAGAAGACGTTGAAACATCGAGATACAATGAAAATTCAATTTCAAATTTTCAGAATAATTGCAATAACTTCGTTATACCGGAAAATAAAAAATTACGCAGCACAATTTAGCGCGAAGGATGAGTATAAAAATGAAAACGTGCAACTCCGGAAAAATGATATTTTTATTGTGGCAGTGGTAATAGCTGGGTGATGAAAGACCCTGAAACAGCGGGAATTAACGACACCGACTCCTCCGAGATTTGATTCAGCCATTGATAATTAAACCTCCCCGATGAAAGGAAGGGAGTGTGCAAAAACTTTGAGATAAGCCATGGATGCCAGCACAACAGGGAAGATGAGACGATGCAGAGCTTAAATTGCCCCGTTGTTGAAAACTGTTGAAAACTTGAGCCATTCGTCTGCAATGTGGTTGGGCTGCAGGCATATGCCAGTCGTTAAATTAGGTAAACACCGTGGGCCAACTTTTTACAACCCGAAGAGTCCCAGGCAAACCGAAAACTCTCCTAGTTCGGTGAATGAGTATTCACCAAAAAATAAACGACAAGTCATGGATTCCCAAAAGGGGTGAACAAACGATCGAAGAGTCTCGCGAGAAAATATATTGCAAATAAGATTACGCGGCCAAGTCACCCATGCCCTCTGCCCAGAGTCACCCTCCCTAAAAAATATACGGCCCTGAGACAATCCAAAGGGAATAGCTGAAATTCCAGGGCGACCCTTCTCTACTTGTTCGCTTCTTTTTTTTTTTCTCTTCTTTCTACTTGGCTGAGAGAGGCCATTACGTTGCCTACTTAGCTCCCTCCCTCTTTCGGTAAAGTCGTCTTTTAGTTTTTCCCGGTTGAGTGTCCTCTTTCTTTCCATGCGTCCCTCATCCAGAATTTTCGATAATTACGGCGAGAAAAGGGAATTGGAAAATTGTCTCAACTGGAGCTACATGAAAAGGCCAAATCCTTTTCCTTACTTTCAGGATTTTAAAATACATTTTTTTTTCATCTACCAATTATTGTTTTCGTATGTATTCATCCTACAGATAATTGCAAAACACTCCGGAACCCTAAACATATACGACCAAATTTTTTTTTAAATGGAGCCCTATAGGGGCTGATCTACGATTTGTAAAGGAAGAGAGTGAGTTTTTTGCAAAATTGAGTTTCTTCATCAAGTACGAGTTAATTTCCCATGTATTCTGCCCGTAAATAATAAAACTCGCCAAATACCGTCGAAATATGAAACTGAAAAAAACCTTTTTTCCCCTTTTGGCCCAGGGGGGTTGTTTTGGGTTTTTTGGGGAAAAAACTACTGTTTCCAAAATTGAATTTTTTCATCAACCAAACATTAATTTCGCATATATGTACTTTGTAAATAATAATGCAACTCTCAATAACCGTGAAAATATAAGACTAAAAAAAAATGTTCGCCCCAGCTCCGGGGGACCGATCAGAGATTTTTCGGGGAGAAATTGATTTATTTTCAAAATTGAATTTCTTTTGTCAGCGATGAATCAATTTCACGTATATACATGCACTTTTCAGATAATAATAAAATTGTCAATAACCTTCAAAATATAAAACTAAAAAATAATTTGCACTCTAGTCTCAAGGTCTGCAATTTTTGAGGAGAATAATTACTTCTTTCCGAAATAATTTTTTTTCCCAATCATCATTTAGAGTCGTATATATGCATTGCATAAATAATAATAAAATTCTCAGCTTTTTAAATAAATATAAAAATAAAAAAAAATCATGGCCGAAAAATGATTTAGTTAGTTTACCGAAAACGTTGTACAGTAATTTTTCAATGAGTACAATTCAATCCTCGCGCTCTACCTGTGCCTGAGCGAAAAACCCTGAATCACCCGATTATGTTTTAATTGTCGGCAATCACGAATGACCCCCGCCATCAATCTTACCCCAAGTTTCTTCGCAAAGTGCCCCCGAGGTTTTCAAGGTTTAACCCCCGCCGCGAGGGCGGAAAACAATCCAATAAATAAGAAAAGATCTCCAGATTCGAGCGGACGCGGGGATTTATTGGGTTTTTACCGCAATTGCTGAAGTTGTCTACTATTTTGCGACGATTTGCCTATCTGGGAGTGTGGGAAAACAAAAGTCACATTTGGGGGAGAAAAACACAAGTGAATTACGGGACAATGTCGAGAAAGAGTGGACCCCTGTGGTGCTCACTCAAAGCGATAATTTCAACGATACATTTGAATTTACCGGAATTACCCTATTCCCCTCGACTCTACGTTCTAATGCCCACTCGTTTTGGTACCATTGGAGATTTCCATTAGCTAATTACCACTACCCCCGACAGTAGATAATCGCTTTCTGTTAACGCTCGCAATATCGAGCCTGTTAGCTACATAATATCTCCCCGTCATCGATCCTTTTTTCTTTTTTGCAATGGCACTGCATTATTGAAACCACTCCGAACCGAACGGACAAAAGAATTCAAATGATTCATATTCTATCGCGAGAGAGAATAAATCTCCGGTGAATTACCTGACGAAACAAAAATACTTCCTTCAATTCTCTACATTTTGAAAGTTGAATAATCATTCGAACTGAACGTCAAATACTCTAATGATTATTTTTCACAGAAAATTTTTTTTTTATTCCAGAAACTTTTCCATAATTTTCCGATGAAAATATACGATGACATGCCAATATTCCCCCCTTCATTTTTCGTTGTGACATAATTGCCACATATTGATACTCCTGTTGCCGATTCTCCGAATCCAATAATGGCGGACTTATACAGTTAAAAAAAATTATATGTTGGGCTCGTGAAAATCTTTATGGAAATGTTAGAAAAATGAATTTCATTAAATTCAAATTGATTATGATTTTTACGTTCGTTATTCATTCCCTTATAACTTTTCAAATATTTCTCATTTTCCAACACATAAGCTTCACTCTGAATTTCTGTGTGACATAGACGAAAACGCGGGATATTTCAAACGCAATTGTGAATCGTTTTGGAGATTTCTGAAAAATGAATTTCTTTCATTGTTTATGGGATTTTTGTCAAAATTATTTAAATGTCAGTTGCCAAATCAGATACCACAGTTGCCAAAATCAGATACCACTCGTGCTTCAAAATTCATCGGATGTTTTCATAAAGCTTTCCTAGCTAGAAACAAGTTTCAAATTTCACAGAATATCCGCTGGTTCTTTGCACTCGGTATTTAAAACGAGCAAAATTTCAGACACTTTTCCCATAGACAACGGAGCTATCGGAAAATATCCGATTACTTGTGAAGCACGAGTGATATTACATAATCCAGTGTTAGAATATGCCAATATGATTATTATTGATAACTGTCTTGAAGTATTTTTCGAATGATCTGGTGAAAATAGAAAATATTTTACGTAATTAAAAATGCCTATTAATTAGAGCCATTTAATTACTCGTCAACCCCTCGAAATCACTTAGTCGCAAGTTCCATAATTCAATTATCCTCCTAATACACTCCCGGGTAAAAACATTAGTATAAAAACTGTGGGTTGTATTTATTTACGGATTTGTGACGTAGAATTAAGTGGAGTTGCGTTACCAAAAAAATCGAGAGACCCTCGTTGCCTCTGCCAAGCGGCACAAAATCATATATCAAAGGAACTCTCGACAGTCCTGAGGGCGTCTCTCCACAGGCACTATTTTTTTTCCCTCTTCTCCGATGTTTGACATTACCAAAGCACGAGACATTCAAGCGCTGTAAGAAATTACTGTTTCTTAATGGGGTAAAGCAGTGGGCTGTTTCCCTTTCCGTTTGGTATTTTGGAGTGATGTTTAGTGATCGATTTCCTCCGGCCACAAATTCCCCAAAATATCACACAATTTTGGCTAGTTCCTCTTGTCGAGCAATTGCCGAGAATCGGTTATATCATGGTACAGAGTAAAATGTCGTGACGATAGTTGAACAGAGGCGCCTACCAATCGCCATCTCGTGTTTCTACATCGTAAAAACACTGGCCAGGTAGGATTGCTTTATTATGACCAAAAAGCGTCATTATTCTGGGCTGAGCTTGTCGTCGCTGATGCTTTATTGCTGATCCTCATGACACTTTGTCGCATGATCTGACGTCGTAAAGACTGCGTATGGATTTTTCACACTGTCATTTCGACGACCGAATCCCTTATCTCCATTCTGATAATTCACCATTTAAATTTGGCGTTGAATAAATAAGAAACTCGTAATGAGCGGAAATCTGCGGAATTCATCCGAAATTTTGAAACATAGAGCGGATACTTCGTATTGTTAAAAATAAAGTAATTTCATTTTTCAATTATACGAGATTGAATTCAATCAGAATGAAAAACCATCACTAAATTTCTAATTTATCTTGAAAATTTCAGGATGAATGATGAGTGTGCGTGGATGGAAGCGTGAATTATCACACTCACCGTGAAAATTTAACATTTCATACAATTGTATTTTCAATTGTTCAAAAAATTCAGAGAAATTATTACTTGACTGTCCCACTTTTTCGTGGTTTCCGAGTGTCATATGGACCAGGAAATTTCGAAATCGTGTTCGTACGTATATATGTGTGTGGGTGTATGTAATTCATTATTTTAATTTCAACTCCAATTGTACGCAAGTATATCCATGACATTAAACCCCTTTCCCATATGTAGACATTATTGAACCTCAGTGGCCAATCGTAATTAAAATTGTATTCATTTCTGATTTTTGTTGATTATTAAGTTTTTTCAAAAATTCGGTTTTTCATGATAACTGAACAAAAAATGTAATGAAATACTTTAATTTTTGCATAAAAAATTTGTTTCGATATTTTGTTTACTGAGGTCGACAATAGAAATAATAGTAATAATCGCTGTATCAGTATATAGCAAAGATTGATAAAAATTCGTACACGGAGAGAAAAGTCCAAGAAAAATTACTATGCCGAGCACTACAATCGTGGTGCAAAATGCTAGAATACTAGAACTTCTTTGATTCACAAATAAAAATTACTATCAATATGTCAAATTTTCATATACATTTCGTAATTAATCATGTGTGGCTCCATAAAATTTACTAAACAGCACTATAAAATTTGAAGGTCGATCATTTTTTGTTTGAGTTTGAAAGAAAGATTGATAGAAATCCTTCAAAAATTCCTATCCAGATCGGTATTTTTTATTGTACTCTCTTTTATTTTTTACTGTGCTACACAGCATTTTCTCCAAACATTATTTAACCCAATATGATTGGTTAGCGATGAACGTCGAATGTTTCCGATTCTTGCCGAAGTTGAATTTAACAATGGTAACTGTTGCGACGACTATGAATTTTTGTTTGGCCGATAACGAAGTTTTGCTCGGCCGATGAAGAAATGTTACTGCATGGCATAGTAATTTTTCTCAGGTCTGCAGTTGACACCGAGATTGTAAGGCAGCACAGTAATTTTTATCGGAATCACAATATAAAAATTCATAGATTTTTCTCTCCGTGTATGATGGAAATAATTGATTTGTGGGCCTGCCGCGGGATATTCTGCTTCCATTGACTTTGATCAGAGCATGAAATGATAGTTTCGGTGTTATACTTTCATGCAACAATTCGCAAGCGAATTACCAAATGATTTAACTTGAAAATTGTAATTTTCGAAGAGTGGAAGATCTCCTTCTTTTCTGGAGAACACCGAGATTCATTGGACTGAAGTCGAAAAATAAACCATACACGGTTCAATAAAACCCAGAAGAATTTATCTTCACGTATGCAATGCCCATAAAACATACGAATGAGCTGGTATTCGTTTTTTTCTCGCACGATCTCGTCTTGAACCCACCAAAAACCCAAAGTTGCGTGAATTTTCAACGAGTGGCCGTTGCGCACGAACGGAGCTGCACATTCATAGCAAAAAGTGCCGGTGAAGAAGGGGGTAAAAAAATTTTTATGTGCGGTTCTAGAACTGTGGCACGTTTTATCCATCTTCCCGTTCATCTCCTCTTTTCTTCACTACTTTTTTCCCCGTTTTATGCTTATCTGATGTTTTATTTTTCCAGTGGCATCTGGACTGGTTTTATTTCTTGGCACACTTGCGACTCTGTCAATTTTATGTCTCAGTCACAAAAGGGGATGCCTCTATCCCCTCATTTCCACGAGAATTCACCATTAAATTCATGATAAAATTCTAGGGCTTGTCTATGCAGATTGGATGAACAATGCCATTGGCTCCTAAGGGATTAATCCAATCTCATCAATTTATGCCGAAGATTGTGTCAGCCTTGGAAAAAACAAACGCATTATCAGGTCAAGTAACCGATGCCGTCGTGCACGCTTCATCAACGCTTAATCCTCCAAGTTTGTCTTACTCCATCTAGGGCTTACACTCGGATAATTTTTCTCCTCGTCGTCCCTCTTCGATAAATTTTATCGCCTCTCCCTCCAGAATTCACTGGACGTCGGTTTAATTGGAACATCTATTAATCTCTTCTCTCTCGTGGATAAAACCAGTCATAAAAAATTGGAGAGTCTGCACTGCTCTCAATTTTCCACTGAAATAACTCCGGAATTCTCTCCAATTCCCTAGAATTCCAGTAATTGCGAAAAGATTCTTAGAAATTATTTCGGCCTCTCAAGAATGTTCTATCCCCTTTCAACCAAAATTACCGGTTTTTAGAGTTTTCTCACAAATTTTTTTATCGGATTGACCTGAAAAAAGGAACCGTTTCTGCATTTTATTACTATTTCATGGAGCATGAAGTATCATGAGTGTGTAATAATTTTCCTGCCTTTTTTTCTGTTTTATTTATTCTGGAGAAGATGAGAAAAACGAAGGGTAAAAGGAAGCAAAACCGCCTTAAATAATTATCAAATAAGTTATTATGAGTGACCAAATAAGTTGCCAGTCATTTACTTGTCCAGAGTACAATTTCGCGAGAATAATAACAATGATAGGTTTTAATACTAGTGGTTGTTGTTGTTGTCCTCTTCATGGCGTACGAGAACAATGGGAATCAATTGAGAAATTTATTTTAATACATTTAATTAACGGGAAATATTACATCAACGAGCACCTCGAAATCAGCCGGTAATGCACAATATACAATATCCAATTATTTTGATTTTGATTTTATTTTGATTATTTTTATTATATTCTTTATTTTTTATCGAGCCTGATGGAGAGAACAATAATTATCGTTGAAACATGGACTATAACTAAATAAATTAAAATGAAATGAAATTTTTACTGTTTACTTCTCCTCAATTTTCGATGGAAGACGAAAAAAATTGCGACACCAGTGCTAACTGTTTCCCTCACGCACTTGTACCTCATTACATTAATTTAATAGGATCATCAATGGGGCAATAACCACTTCATTATCTGAAGGAGGCGAGTTTTACGATGTTGTACAGTGCGTGTCCACCGCGACAATTTTCCTCCCCCATAAATTCATTAATTCGAAGATAAATTGTTTAAAATGCAGTAAACCCGAGCGATTTAAGCTCAACCAATAAAACTGTAATAAAGTCAGAGTATCGGCGAAGGGTAAACAAGGGGTAACATTGTAATTCAAAGTTGAAGATTGCCGGTTCCACGCACGGCGCATCGTCTGATTAAGTCACGAACCCGTCGACGTTATATGCCCCTGTCCTGACGATATTTATGACCCCCGTGGAGAATCCCACAGACCACCACCCCGGATCCACACTACGGTTTTTCGATCAGAAAAGAATGATCGATTGGTAGAATCGAATCGACCCCTTTTGTATCGATTCACAGAAAATCTATCTCGTTCGTTTTTTCTTCCTAGTCTTTCTGTAGTCCCGATACAAACTTGCTTTTAAAAAATGAATAAATAAATAACATGAAAATCGATCGATTAATTAAGATTAATGAAGGATCAATGGAGGTGTATGAAGATGTCTTGTAACGAGAAGTGGATTGAAAAATTAGCTGTTGCTGTAGCTTAAGAACTTTGATAGCGGCATTAGAATAAAAAGCCTAGCCTAATAAATAATTCAGCCACTTCGGCCAAATTCGGCTGTTCGATATTCATAAATTCACAAAAACCATCATCAAAAAGTCCAGATGATGGATTTTAATAAATTTTTATGAGATACATACCGTTAAATAATTCATCAATTTGAAATAATGTCTATAAATGACGTATCATTATCATTTGGTCCCATTCAATGAGAATGGAAATTTGTGACAATAGAGTAACAATAGAAATAGATAATAAATAATATAAAAGAGCGATATCCATAAAAAAAATCAATTCGGCTGATAGACCGGCTCGCAAAAATCGAGTTGAAAAATCGAGTATCCAGTCTAAAATAATGGATTTCTGAAAGATCGATTCTAAATCGAAAAAACCGCCATCTACAACCCGTTTTAGCCTTAAATTTTGTGGCGACGGATAAAGCCCTATCTTTTTTTTCCTCCGGGGTGTTATCGATAAGGGACCAGTGAAAATTAAGAGTGGAGGGAAACCGGGGAAATTAGAACTCGGGAATATCTGGGGGGATGGATTTCACTGTTGACTAGACCGCGCCCCCCAATTGTACCCCTGGGAATATTTCTGAATGGAACTGAACAAATTAGTCTACAAGGAGAGAAATATTCTGGGGAAATTGCGGAAGTGATCGCGCACAAACGGAAATATTCAATAAAAATAACGAAATAATTTATAATTTTTTTATTTACAAAAAATTCCACAAAAATGTATTTATTAATTTTCAATAGATTATCGATTGCATTAAAAGAAATAATTTATCCAATTTCAATATATAGGAATCCAATTTTAAGAGAATAAAATTATCTTTAAAGAAATAAATTTAGTGAAGAAAGAAATGATCTTGAGTTATTAATAAAGAATTTAAATAAATTATTTTTTCGGCGAGATGGAGGAGTTTGTTTTGAATATGTCGACGGTGTTAAATGAGTTAACGATGAGTGAAGATCTTCCGTTTCTGGGTATATGTATTCGGTGGTGATACATAAACGAAAAGCGAGGGGATGGGAATTAAAAATATGGGGGACTTCAAAGGGGAGACAATGGAAATAACTCGAGGCGCGGTTTTTGAAAGTTGAGAATGCGGGCGCGTTGTAATTGATTCCCATGAGAGAATCGTCCGGTTCATTGTGGGAATAATTAATTACGAATTTAATCTGCCTCCTAATAACCCGAGAAGAGAAAAAAGGTTTAAGTCTCCACAGAAGAATAGGGAATTATAAATTTGGAAAATTGAAAGACTGAAGAAGTAAAATTTTATTTTTTCGTTTCACCCTATTGTGTGAGGAGATTGAGGGAATTGAGGGAATTGGGTGAAAATCAGTCAGTCCGAAGGCTTGCGGTTACTGATAAAAATCGATTTTCCCCGGAACCATTTTTTTTTTCTTTTTGAATCCCAGTTTCTCGGGAAAACGGATAACCTGGCGTTCGTTAAACCGATTTCCGGACATACCTCGGGCTCGTTTCACGTGCAGATTGCCTGCCCTACGCTTAACTCAACAGTGATATTCCGATTTCGCTGGTGGACCCTCGTCCATCTAGTTGCCGGTCTTTTTCTTTTTCCTTTGCCCGGTGGGATGACGAAGGACTCGGATAATGCGGGAGTTGTCGACAGGAACGGATCACGGGGGATTTAATCTATTTCGAGTCGTACGACTTGAGATATTAGAGAAACACGGAGAAAATTTTGAATCACCTCCAAAGAAATAATAAAACGGAAATATGAATTTATATCCACCATGAATACATAAACGTAAGTATGTGAAAAAAGGGGGTAATGCAGGAGTTTACGACGAAAAAAAAAAGTATGATTCAACGCTCTGTTAATCATGGAAATTGGAATCTGTCGTAAAAAATACGTTCCAGACATGGTTAATGTGCTCTGGCTTGCAGCGTGAGGCTGAGCTTCATTGTAATTGAAAGCTCCCCGAATCTCCATTAAGTCACCCAAGTAGAGAGGAGAGCAGTTGCAAGGACGAAATGGGTGTAACAAGGGAAAAGGCGGGAGTGAAGGGCCTTTTTCAAAGTGCCCCCAGATGAAATTGGAAGAAAACTCTGATAGTTTAACGATCGTGCTGGTGACTCCTTAGGGCCGGCACTGTATCATCGCCAGCACTGGCAATCTTCGTAAAGATCTTATGATCTTAACGTTTATCTGACGCATGTGCAATTGTCGTATTTCTCTTCATGGGAAATAAAAATTCAGCCTCGACCTGCGATGATGGAGTTCTTCAGGGTTATGAAGGGTATTATCGTCTCGGGAGCAAATATATTAGGCGAAATTGACTGTTGGCTGATGAGAAATTTAATTTTAGAAAAAAGTTACTTTCCTCTCGCAAAAATCATGGCCTCTGGGGTCGATGTACAATAAAATGATTTACAGTGAAATTTTTGTTTTTTTTTTTGTATATTTTTGGCGGTTGTGGAAATGTTATCATATCGCCTGTAGAACGCAAATATATTTGAAAACAACTGTTGTTTAATGGGAACTTGGATTTTAGGAACGCATCCCTTTCCTCCCCCAAAAAAAAGTAAATCAACCCTTGGGGCGAGATCGAGGGACAGTAGTATATTATACTACAAGCGTAGAAAGTTGCATTTCCTGCACTGCACGTCATGCTGCCCGAGGCGAAGCGGATTATTCATATTCGTCACTATACTATTTGTTTCTCCATTTTTTCATTGTTTAATGATTTTATTATATCATCTGCGCGGCAAAAATAGATATAATCAACGGTTCAATGATAGAAAAATGTATTTTTTCATCCTCGAAGAATCCTACATCAGGCCCCTATAAGAGAAAAATGAAAAAAATTCCCATTCTTAAAATCTTCCGCAACAAAATACCGAAAGCAATTAGCTACAGCTATAATTCCGTGCTCTTGAGCGATTGTCCTACTCCTGCAATAAAAATAAGTAGAAAAAATAACAAAGAAGATGAGAATAATGGCTTCAAATATTATGACACTGGTCTTATTTTCGAATTCCAACTTCCGGCGGGAAATGACTCCGATAAGAGGCGTCCCGGTTATCTCCCGTAGATGGAAAAAATAATTGGTTCTGTTGCAAATCCCATCAAAGTCGTGATAAGAGAGTGAATATATAGGGGAAAGCCTCAGGATGCTCTTCCATTTTCAAGTCGATTTTGAAGATGCAGTGTTCGTGGATTGCTCTAAGTCTTTTGGTCTCGGTGGGACTAGCTATTGGCTGTTACCTCCCGACAAGACAGGTATTGACCCACCACTTTGGCTTTTCCCCCAATAAATTACTGCGTAGTTTAGGGGAAAGGATTTTAATAGTTTTTGCTGAATCTCACGCAGGACAACTCGGCCAACTCAAATCACATACAGGTGATTCATTTGCCCGCATCAGAAGAAAATTTGGTAAGTTTCACTTGAATCCTAAAACAATGCATTAATATAAATTAAAAAATGATTGTATCTTACTGAATAGTCGTAAAACCTTCCCCCTGGCTTGTGGGAGGAAATTAAACAAATTGGAAAATATGAAAAAGTGAAAATTTACAGCTGAATATTTTCCGCCCATCACCTGGGAAAATTTCTCGTATATATTCCTCCATTTATTTTTACTTCCAGGAGGACAGCGATCAAGAAGTCATAGAAATTCATATTCCATCAGACGACAGAAGAAGAAAACGAGAGGTTCATAGTCCAGATACCGGAGAAAGCTGCAAAACAGATGCAGATTGCCTAGAGGGCTGGTACTGCGACGAGCTATTGATCTGTCGTAATTGAACTATCATCCGCACAGAGTTAATCGCAGAAAATCAACTTTGATATCTTCTAAATGGAATTTTAATCGTTTTGTGCTTCAGATTCGAGCGACGTAGCCACCAGTGGAGCTGAGAATGTTCTCCAAGGAACTTCACATGCAACTCAGTCAGTAATTATTCCTAATATCACGTACAAATCTTAAAAGTGAACGACTACTCACAACCAATGGATTATTGATGTGCCAGGCCGATGGATACGAAAGCCGATAATTTCAATCTTTAACAATGGATGTAGTGATTGTCGCTAATAAAACAATAATTCTATTCTGAATTACTTTTTCATTCGGTCTTTCACTATTCTCGTTTTTTTCTTCTCGTTTTTTTTCTGTCGTTTTTATGGAATAATTGGATTCGGAAATTGGGGATTTATTGATTTCCATAAATCGTTCAACTATCAAAATTGAATATTCTATTTTTGAATCCGCAATTTTGGTGAAACATTGATTCTGAAAGCTTTAGGACGGAAATTCACTAATAGTCTTCCAAATGTTTCTCATCCCTCGACGCATTTCACGTTGAATATGCGGCGTTACAAATAAACAAGAACTAAGTAATTCCGAACGTAATTGTGCAATGAGTCGCTTTGGAAAAATGTCTGAATCGCCTCTGAAAAAATTATTTTGTTTCAATTTTCAAATTAGTCTTTCAGAGGTTTCTGTTCCTCTACATGAGTCTGTCAATGTATTCGAATGCTATCCACTGCAATCTGGTTGACAAAAATCCGAGTGGAAAAATAATCCATCAAATGTCACTCAGGCTTGAATATTAAACGGATATTTTCCTGGGCCTTTCCTGCCTACTATCCTTTTCAAAAGTACAGTCAACAAACCTCGGAGGCTTGCATCCTGGCGAAAGTATCGCATGCGCTGTGTACTACTTTCATTCGCTAGATCTACTATTAGTCAACACCAATACGAAGTTTTATTTTTTTTATGCCATAGCATTTGCGGTATTGCAAGGAAAATATTCTAAAACCCTTTTTTCTCACGTCATGTAAAAATTGTTGTACCTTGGCTTGATGTCAAAGTCTCAATTTTTCCCATTAGCATTATCACAATTTCTTACATGATAGCTTGCATTCAATGGAATGGTTGAATTAAAATTTCATTTTTTAATAATTATCCTTTCTTTATATATAAATAGGAAGTTTTTCATCTTTTCCTCGCAGTACCGCTGAAACTATGACCTGGCAAAAAATAAAGCTCCGTATTGGGGTAGACTAATAGTCCATCTAACGAACGAGAGTGGTATCATAGTCATGCGATTTTTTTTTGTCAAGATACAAGCCTTCAAAGTTTACGGACTCTACTTTGAAAAGGATAGTAGGAATGGATGTGTCAGAGTTCACACAATGGCTCCTCGGCAACGAAGCTATCAAAAAATGTCCGATAATTTTGCAGGATTAGTCAAGGATTAGTGCTATTATTACGGACTACTAAGACGAAAATTTTTACCAATGGAAAAATCGTTCTTAATGATGATAAAGTGGAATTTCACAGTCCCTTCTAATTGATAAACCTCTCTGGTAACTTCTGGCAGAGGCAGAAATTAGGTGACGACCTCGGAAGACCGATAGTTAAGCACGATCGGATCTCATTAACACGCGCCTTTGAAACAAAGCTCCAGAAAAGAATGAAAAGAGCGAGAAAAACCACTCTCGTAAATTTTCCGGTAACAACTGCTCCCATCCTGGACACCGCGGGCGGACGAATTCCAGAGCGGAAATTTACAACATAGCTTTACACTTAAAATCAATTAGCTGCTAATTGATCGAACCGTAGGAAGTAGGAGGAGAGTTAAAAGTTAGTGGGTACTTGCTCGCCACTGTTTTTATCATTATTACCCCGGTAATATCGACCCACCGATGACTTGTGGTAATTGTGATTGAATATTGAGAGTACAAATGAGAGAAAAATACATTCGCCTTGAACAACTGCGCCCTCGGGATGTTTAAAATACCTCGGTTTGGAAAAAAATGCTTATTTGCTCGCCATTCCCTACTCTCTCTCGGGCTGTTAACAGGAAACGTCAGTTATGAAAACTGTTATTGTTGTATATTACGAGAAATTTATGACTGGCCAACGGGGAAATAGCAGCCTTCACGGCATCTCCAAACATCCAGTGGAAACTTGCTAATGAAATTTTTTATTATGCGAGGAGAGATAAGTAAACTTAAAGCAACAACTAATTGCTCTGGCAAAATAGAAGAAAAAAGTACCCCCAGGATTGAAAATTTGCACAGAAAAAATGTTTTCCTGGATATTCGTCTTGTGTCCATCGAGAAACGTAATTAGCTGTTGCCGATAGCACACGGATAAATAAAAAAATCGAATGGACCCGAGCACTTTACCCCGAAAAAGGATGGACAGAGGGTACTTCAGAGACTACTTTCGGGACGGCAAAATACTTTTCCCGTATGAGTTTCGTTTGAAGGCAATACTAAAAGCTGCCCTTGTCGGTTCTCATGAGAATAAACGTGAAAATATGTAGAAGGAAAAACGTGAAAGAGAAATATGAAGAGGAAGAAAGTTTTAAGGGTAGCTTTGTGCATGAAAAAATTAACTCTGAATTTTTTTTCCCCACTCTCATTCACCTTTTTGTAGCTCCCCCTGCTAAATGGCAGTTTTTACAACTTGTCATTTTCATACGTCTGAAACGACCACATGAAAAAATTCTTTTAATCGGTTAAGAATAACGAGCATTAGCCAGACATATCGGTTTTCCGATGCGAGTGATCGGTGAAGCGAGTCGACATGGGGAATCGCTTAGGCAGGTAGAGGTGGGAATTCGAGTCATTTTGGTGTGTTACATTTGGTACGTAATGCATCAAGACAGTTATACCACGAGTGGACGATATATTGCCGACACTTAAGTGGTTCGCTCAGCGTGCAGCTACCAAGGAGGTAATCTGCACGTGTTGAGATACAGATGCTGATTTGGGGCGACACACATTTCAACCATAACGTCGACGTAACCTCCAGCATGTACTGACTTTTTTTCATTGCAGAATTTCCCGACGACTCAATTTTCCGTCACAATATCGCGATCGGCCTTCATTTTCATTGGACTTACACTGCAAAAAATAGAGTATATATAGTAATTACGTCTAAGCAATTGTCCCGATTGATAAACTAATGATTTCATATGAATTTTACAGAATGAGAAAAATTCTGGAAAAAATACGTGAGAAGTTGCGTAAAAATTACTGTTTAAAACGTAAACGTTTAAAAATCGGGAAAAGTACTGCGCAGGTAACTTTACCTAATATTACCTATTATTTCATTTATTATCACACGTACGTTATTTTACATATCAGAGTGCAGCTGGCGAAATACACGCGAAGAGCTTCGCGCCTAGTGTGTAATCAGCTAGTTACTGCACGCTGAAGTGTAAAGAAATTTACGTATCATTTCCGTACAATCTACTGTATCATTTTGTTTCCCCCAAGTTAAACTTGAACTCACAACCTCTGACATGTCAGGCAAGAATCTTACCCATACGCCAGAGCTTCGTTATTGTTATTGTGTCGATCGTCATTGATGAGTCAACGCGGCTGCCGGATTTATTTACATAAAATTAAGTAATCTTTACGTTATTTAGCGTATTTTTTAGTTAAAAGTGTAAGTTTTACGAGTTCAGAAAAAATACGTGACAGTACCATAAATTTTCCTGCATTTTCACTTCGTGTACTAAATAGATATATTTTTGTGCAAAATAAATTATTCGAATAATAAAGTAATTTAAAAATTGAAAAGAAGATTTTTCTCTAAGCTTACAAAACTTCAAAATTTACACTAGTTCAAGTCACTATATATTATATAATGAAATAATAAATTAATATATATATAAAGAATAAATTATTGTCGCGTGATTTCGGAACTTATATTATATTGTATCATATTCAATTTATTAAATTAGATCCTTTAAAGATTAAAAATTAAATAAAAGTACCTACTACAGCTTATCTATGCATCTATGCATATTAATAAAAAAAACTTTTCAATTGTTTAATTTATTTTTATTTTATTTAATTTTTTTTTTTTTTATTGCGTTTCCTTGGAATTTTAACCACCACCTTGCCGTTCTTTTTTTTTACTGGAGGAACAAGAATAATGAAAAAAAGAGCGAGTACGGGACTGCGGCGGATTGAATGACCTCGTACTGACCAATACAAGTGGAAAGTCCCAAAAAATAGTTAAGACTTACAATTGTAGGCAACCCTGGTCGAACAATTAACCGACCGCTCCATCTTATATCTAGATCATCTCCAACTTTCTTATAATATAAAACATCTGGCATATCGATTTAAGAATTCACTCATACTCGATTCAAGTTCAATTTTTTCAACGAAGAGCACGAAATGCGCGAGGTAATCATCTCCGCGGAATATGAACCGTCTCATTTCCACGGTTTAATCAAGGAACCATTCAAAATACCCATTAGTTCGTGCACGTGTTTGCCGTGGAACAGTATGAATTTAGTGTTTAACCAAAAAAAAAAGGGTGGGATCTACGGTGGCCGACGCGATTCCGGTAGTCACGCGCGAATGGCCCTTTATTCCGGTTCGTTGGAAAATCGGGATGCGCGAGGAATTCTCATCGACCCTACTGCCAATGCAACGCCAGCAATGCCCCATGTATAGAAGTGAATTTCGACTCTATGTACACCAGTGCCACTGGGTTTGTCCCAATGTGCGCTCTACCGCCACTTTATTTTCGTTGGGTGAACACCCCGTACCGGGTTCACGACACGCCAAATTTATTTCCCTGACACTCGTGGAGTTCTATCCGCCACCGCGATAAATAGAATAATTAAAAAATGGAAATAAAAATAAAGAATAAACAGGTGTTTATCCAACTGTGTTTTATTCCCATTGATTTTTTTTTTGTTGGCATTTCTTTCGCGAGGGCAGAATGTCAAACAATTTTTCACGTTGAGATAATCTCGGGTAAATAAATTCACGCAATAACATGTTTTCTCAGGCGAAATACAATAATCTGCAATTAGCAAAATTGCAATTAAATGAAAATTAGGTAGGGGTGTGGATTTGATGCCTCGCAGTTTTCGAAATATTTCCCCGAATCTAACGGAGATATCGTAATTTTCGTAATAAAGTTTTCTTTAGGTCTTCAAAAACTCTACAAAAAAGGTTGGGTAAAAAATTTCGATATCTCCCTTATATTCCGAGATATTTACTGACGATTGACCCATAATTATAAAAGCTCATTGAATGGTTCTACTCGTTTTCTGCTGAATTATAATTGAAATAAATGAAGTAAGTCTTGAAAAATGTTCAATCTTATTTTCTCGGGGTTGTAAATGTCAGAATAACGAGAAAAACAATTGCGATACGTCAGAGAGAGACAATGAACAATAGAATCCGTTACATTGTGGCACGTCTCTCAGATTTTTTTTCCCCCGACTGCCCCATGTCCACTAGATCCTCTATTGACTCCTACATATCAATGGACATACCCCAACCTCCAAGACATCGCGCACTTTGAAGTATTCTATTATCCCCGGTGTCACAAAGAGCCCCAAAAAAATGGATACAAAAATAACGGCGATACAACCGACGAAGAGATGAAACGAAATAAAAGAAAGTATACGGTGGGGTGGAGAAATCCCTGTAAGCGGCATGACGGAAGTCATATAAAGCCCCCCGGCAAATCTTTTCATTATCACACTGCGTAAGTGATACGTATATCATCGTAAAGCGGCCATTTTGTGGGACATTATCCTCAAGAAAAATAAATGAGAGCGAAAGATGCTGTGGCCGAGTATCTTTGACCAGTCTAGTCTCGTCTAATAATGTCGAAAATATTTTTTTATCTCTTTCATGGCTTCTGGGGGCGACAATACGGGATTTACTCTGCAATGGATAATTCCTCTCTTTCTTTCGTATTGAGCTAATATATTGTGTGCCCATGGGTAAGCTCATTGCATTAACTTGGAAAAAATGTGAGTTATGTGATCCTTTATGGAGTTATGACGGTTTGAGGAAAATATAATTTTCAGGTTTCACCTAAATTTCGGATTTGCTTCAATTTTTCTATTAATTATTTTTTATTATTATAAATTTTGTTATTAATTTTTTTTTCCAATTTTTACCGTCACGTCACTCTCTAAAATTCATGTTCATTACTAATTGCGGTAGCATTCGATTTAATTCCGTTATAGTCGCTCTCATTATGCGCCTTTTGCGTAAAAAATGAAGTAATGTCTCGAATTTCAATTGTAATGTTTTGAAAAATACTGATTTCGATAAAATAATAAAATTCATAAGAACATTCGTTGTCTTCGGAATCGCACGTGAATTTCATTTACGCGTACAAACCCATCGGACATGTCCAAAATAGGGAAGAGATAGGAATAGATAGGAATATTAACTATAGAAAAAATCTCTAGTAATGCATTTTTCCTATCAACTTATTAGATTCAATTACAGAGAGAATTAGCCAGTGCACCCCAAGTGCGCTCTCGAAAAGTAAAAATATTAAATTGAGGATAACGAAAGTTGAAAAATTAGTAATTAGAGTATTAAATTACAGTCGCGCCGGAAATATATCACGGAGTGGTCGCAATATTTATCGACTCGTCACATTGTTTCGACTTTACAGCCCATAAAATGCCCCAATATACTTTACGGCGAATTTTTCAATGGTGAAAAAAACTAAAATAAAAAAATTGTGAAGCTGTCACAGCGAGGACACGAACTGTAACCGAAAATAGAAGTGAGTAACGGAATCAGTGGAGCATGACGCGTGTGTGGATGTGAAAGAGTCGGAGAGCCGCAAATCGCTGGAGGGCTATACAGTGAGTTGAGTATTCGGCAGCCGTTTAGGGCTAGTAAAATGATAACGACCAGGGGATTGACCTGTGGGAACCTAAGCCACCCACCGACCCCCTCACTACGGCTTACTTTTATAGTTGCACAGTAACGACCGATATTTTATGACCTGGGGACACCCCCCAATGCTTCCAGTGGAAACCGATATCCGTTTCGATCACAACTGCTTATAACTCCTCATTTTTTTTTACCAGATAGAAAAACCCGGACAAACCTTATCAGGAGATTATCATGGTCTTTTCAGATTCAAAGACTTCGGACGGGAATTTTAAAATGTCGAAGGCGTCATTTTAGACAAGCCGCGTCAGATTATTGTACCTCTACTACTATGGCTGGTTTTATTGCAGAAGAAATTCATCACAGTTCATTTTATCATGACGAAATGCATCAGGACAGAATTACAACGTAATTTAATTGTGGATTTTTTTTAACTCAATTAATAAAAAAAAATAAGAATAGCATTCCCACGCGGAAAATCATGTATCCGAAGATATATCTGAATAAGATCCGATGTATATTTATATATAGATATATTTTTTAGATATATTTTCGGACAAAAATGCTGTATCTGAGATATATCTCCGGATATATATGTATTCCGTGTGGGTTAACTCAACCAGAAATTATATACTTACAATTACAAATAAACGGAACTCAAATAAGCAACTCTAATTCGCAAACTGACATGCTGCGATAAAAAAACACCACTGCATAGTGACGAGGATCATAATTGACAGACTTTTTTTGTTTTGGTCGTATCACCATTCAACCAGTATTATTAGGAGAGGGTGGGGTAAGATGGGGCAGTGAAATTTATTTTTTAATTGCTGATTGGACAACAGTTAACATGAATTTCATTGTATGAAATTTGTATTTACAAAATTAGGGATTGAGTGGGCAATTGCTTAATTATTAAAGGAGATATTGAGGAAACAAAAAAATGAGTGAAATAAGTAGCATATTTTTGTGAAGCGTCTGATCCCTTGGAAATTATTTGGGAAATTGAAGTTGTAAACTTTCAACTTTTATTTTATTTTATAAAAAAAGCAAAAACTATCAAGATAATTATTAATAGTAGCAGCATTATAATCATAATTAAGTTCTATTAAAATAGTTACGAAAGGTACGTACAATTTACCGTTGAAGCCAATATGTTCATAAATCCGAAAATCTTTTGGGATTTCTTTGTCTTAAATTGGAGAGTATTGAATATTTGAAATTCACCCTTGCAACCGCCGAATACAATTTTTAGCCATTCAATTTAAGATTTTCGTAAAAATAGATCTGATCGTCACATCAGAAGACTACAGTTTAGTTACTCAATCATTAAACTCAGTTTGCCTAAAATCTTCAATTAAACTGTATCTTTATCTGTAAGCTTCAATTTGCATCCTGTGAAATGCTCAAATTAAGAATACACACAAAAAAAAAATTTTTTTTTGCTGTAATAACCTTCGCTGTAATAAGTAAAGATGATACCAAAACATCAAGTTGACATTTCGAGCTGAATTGGAGTTTTTCTGTGAATTGGTGATTTCTTTGTTATTTTTGATGCAGCAATGGTTCAACATGGTGGTAAAAAGCCTAGGATTCAGCCGGCATCTGCATAGGCTATATCTGCTAACCGGCAAACACCTCACGTACCGCCAGCGTAGATTAAAGCCCGGTCGTTCCCCATAGTAGTGCGTGATGAAAACACCCGGGAAATCTTGTGAGAGCGGGAGAATAGATGGTTTTTCTGGGGTGGGAAGTGGGGAAAATACCAAGATACTCAGCTGGTGGGCGAAGGGGATGCGTGGAAAAGCTCCAAGGGGGTTTTCCCTCAACGCACTTTGGGATCAGACGCACATTCCGATGATCCAATCCCATGGCTCACCGCTCACACCTCATTCTACCGATCAGATTCTAGTCCTGAGAAGGCGATGACTTCGTATTATACCCCTTGTACCACGGCTTTGGAATTTTTTTTTTCTTCCACGGGGTTTATTAAGTCGATCGGGTAATCCCCGAACATTATTTGCACTTCTTCACTCAATTGAGGAATATTATAATACCCTGTCGACTGTTTGCCCGCCAATTTTTCCTTCCGATTGAACGCAAATACTTTATCTAATTTTTTTTCTCACTCAGATGTAGAAAAATAATCAATTTGCAGCAAATCAAAACTTTTGTTTCTCGTTGTTGCGCTCGTTTCCTATTAATTTGAATTAATAATTAATAAAAAAAATTCATAAAATTAAGAAAAAAGAAGAATTATTCAATTTAATTTCATGCGAAATTAAAGAAACATACATAAATTTTCGTTATAACATTTCTTGTAGATCTAATCAATAGCTACAAAGAAAGTTATCATACAAAATTTCGTATCACCCTTAGTTTTGGATATATTTCCAAAGAAATATAGAAACGTTGAAAGAGTGGATTTATTTCTTTTTGCCACTTGACTGTAGCATTGTAGATCCAGATCTAGCCCCGCAATAGAAAATATTCTCAAGAATGTTGATTTATAGCCGTAGACAAGCGACTCACCCCCCCGGAAAATCCGACACAGCAATTTATGGATCTCCGGAATCCATGACTTACAGATCGCCCGGTCAAAACTGCCAACAGATTTTCTATGCACGTCCATTGGAATATGAGAATAAACCCCCGAGATTTGTAAAACCAAACGCTGATCTTTTGTATCCCGTGTATTACCGAGGGTTCAGACGTTCTCCAGATGCCACAGACGACCCACCATCATCACTGATCCCGACTCAAACATGTCCCTATTCCCTGGTTTTGTTATTCCTCACTTGATCTCACTTAATTCCACCTTTGTATCTTCGAGTGGACAGCTTCTACAAATGTGCACTCGTTTTATTCTGGGGAGAAAATGGTTAGAGCAACTGTACTATCCATTTATGCCCCTATGAGGGTTGTAGTCAGTATGAGAAGGCTAAGTTACACAATAACACGTGTTTCTGTTTGAGTTGAGTTTCATACCTGGACAATATTTGGAGTGAAGTTTCTATCGGTGTCTGGCTAGACTAAATCATAAACCTTAATTGATAAATATGTATCTTCAGCAACTATTAACTCACTACCTCCTTACAATAATTACAGTAGCTCAAATTACAGAGGAAAAAATCAACACTCGTAATATTATCATTGGTAATATCAAATATAAGTTCGTCAAAAGTCTCAGATCTTTTTTTATAGCTTTGTTACCTAAACAAACGATTGCGATGAATTTTTACGAGGGGTTTTTCTAGAAAATTTGATACACGCATTTCTAGGAAAATAGCTGATTGATTTTGAAGAAAGAGTTGTATTTGACTAATTATTTTTCCACTCGGATTTTGGCCTAGTAGAGCGCAGTAAATAGCATCCGGATACGTTTCTACTATCATGCAGAAAAATGAAAAATCTCAGAGACTGATTTGGCAATTGAAAGTGAATGATTTGAGAAAAATGTTATAAACAATTAAATAAATTTATTTTTCATAGGAATTTCTCCACAGTTGCAATGACGTTTGGGATAATCCACTTTTTATTTATTTGTCGCACGCGATATTCAATACTAACGTCTTTCTGTCGCAAAATAAAAAAAAATTTAAAAAACTGAAAGCTTCAAATACTGTACTCTGGTTGGTTGAAATCCGAATTTAAGAAATAATCTAATCAAAAGTCCGGAGAATTAATCCACTGAATTAATAATAATACCGAAATTGTAATAATGTTTTAGATAAACTGAAACGTCAAAAGAATATTTTCGTAGGCTCTCCACGTTTTTATTTTTTTCATAATGAAAACTTTAAATCAGAACTTGTCAGCAATTGAACGGGATCTCATTAAAACTAATGATGAAAAAATAGTCCATGTGAGGTGATAAAAAAGTTGACTGATTATAGTTGAAATGAAGTCACGTGCAAAATTTGCATTCTCCAACTAGTGACTATCCGGATCGGTACTATCCACAAACTAGCGCAACCCACACAGAGAGCAAGTACAGAGGCAAAGTTAGATAGGGCTTTGGATACTCCAGAGTAGCCTATATCTCCAAGACTCCTCTCCTATGTCTCGGCAACTCCACTGGCTAATTTATATTCGACTCGCTCACCCGGATAACGGATGGAAAAGGTAAAATGGATAGTACCAAGGCGACCGCTGGATTGGAGCATGCGACACTCCTATACCTGTTCGCGATTGTCGAGCTTTAATTATTCCCGGATCGAACAATTGGTTTTCTATCTGCACCACCGAGAGCTTTAGGTGGTATCAATCGGTGAAACAAAAATAGAAGTCATATTATGATTTTATCGAGGATTAGTTTCATCGCGGAGGGCAATGACTCGAGATCTGCATTTTCAAAAATCAGAAAGAGCTCACAGACAATTAACATCTAAAAGTGGGTTTTTCTTCCGCAATTAAGTGATTCATTAGGTAATTAATTAATTGATTGATTGATTGATTGATTGATTGAAGTGGTAAGTCTATTTAAATTGGGTAAATTTTTGGGTTTATTGTGGTGGAATGATTAAGTAGAAAGCTCGGATGGAATGAGAACATTTTTTCTGGGCAAATATATCTTCGGGTTCTGAATACCAGGTCCATTGCTGACTGACTCTGAAGGCATTGGAAGGATCGATAGTTGAAGACGTGCACTGGATTGCCGTTGTCCGGACAAAATGGGCGACAACGGATTTGTTTGAGCGTATGAGAGTGCGTCAGGTTAAACCGGTGGAGTCACTCTTAGAGACAATAGGGGTGGTATCGTGGAATCAAGTTGCCTCTGGTATTGTGCATCACCCACCCTTAACGACAAGCGATTATGTACCTCGGCCGTATGTCTTGTCTGCTTTCGGTCTGGGGATGAAACCCCTAGAATCCATATTATTTCAGTATGAAGTACCTCTCCTTACTCCAAAAAAAAAAGAATTTTGGAATGAATAATTACAACTCAGGAGTAGAACGTATGTTGTCGGAAATTTCACGTTGACATTTCAAGTTAAGAAACTTGAAGTTCTCAATAATGACAAAGTCACATGGAATTTCTAGAGAATTAACCACTCATGAATTAGTTAATTTGTCGAATATTTTGGTAACTCTGGATTTTCAGGTCCAAATGGCAGAAAATTGTGAAAATGGAGAAAATTCAAGCAATAATTTACCCGAGTTTTCACTTATAACACCACCAGAGCTTGGAAATTATCGCAGGGAAATATCCGATTAATTTCAAAGCTCGAGTCGTAC
>NW_011887746.1:1088236-1089667 GCF_000806365.1 Fopius arisanus | reverse complement strand
AAATAAAATAAATAAGAAACATGTGGTGGCACGATGTTTCGTATGTCAATTGCAAATATGCTGTGTAATATTGTGCAAATGATGGATTAATTCATTATTCAAGAGACGGTACTGACATAAATACTCTTGCATATCGCAGCACCGACTGGTAACTCAAACACGCAGAAAAGTTATTCACCTTCAAGAATGTTCAAGGAAATATCTGCTCATTCCGCACTGACTTGTTCCCTTAGCATCAGGTATTATCTGGTAATGATGATGAAAAGAGTTATTTAATGAGAATATCACTATTTCCGTGAAATCACCTATATAATTAGAATTTCAAAAAAATTTTAACAATGTATTATTTCAATAAATAAATTCATCGAAGGAATTGTTGAAGAAATGAAAATAGCGGGGGAAAAAAGTCATTGTCAAAGAGAATCCCAGGGATAAAAAAATCATATCGAGAAATTTCCATATCTCCATCTTGTGATGTTTATCAATCCATCCCAATAACGGCCTCAATCCCCCACCGGAAAAAAATGCCTCCCGTAGGGCCACGACAATAATTCTCCGCAGCTCAATTCCAAAAGGAATATCTCCTCCCCTGCATACGCAACTGAGATTCGTTTCTGGTTTTACATATTGTTTGAAGGAGCCCTTGAGATCCACAGATGGGCTCCTATCTTTCGATATCAGTATCAGTGAGTACCTAGAATCAGGAGGGAGACGTAAGAGAACTGAAATTTTGGGTGTGTTGCACGGATGATGGCAATATGCAGGGATTTTCCAAGGGATGGAGACACCCGTACGGAATACAAATGCAGTTATTAGAAACGTTTGGTGATGTACACGTATACGTACACGTATAGGCTAGGTTTGGCCACGAGGTTCGTGCTACTTTTGCAAATCGAAAATGATGGTGACAAAGAACGAATCGTTGTAAAAGGGGCTTGTAATAACACGATAAGGTTACTCACAGCGACCAATCTACATGCAAATCTACCTTTTTGGGGGAAAATAGTCTGTCCTACACTTTACTTCTCAAATAAATGGATAATACCCTATAGCCTAGTGATGATTTTCTAACGGTTTCACCCTTGATATCGGTTCTAGTTAAAATATGACAGGTTATTCTCGAAAATTCCATGAGAGAAAAACTCTCAACGTCGTGGAGAATGACATTTTTTTAAATATTTTCAGAAAAAACCATTCCGGGCAAAAAACATTTCATTTCCATTTGTTTTTTTTCAAGAAAAAAATCTGAAACAAAATCTTCAACGATCTATTTTACTTAGATTATCATCACGATCTTTATCTTATCATATTCATTTTTTTAATATATTTATGTAGATGAATATATTAGATGGATGTATATATAAATAAATATATATGACAAATTCCAGGACATAAAATCATCAATCATTGTCCTTTGAAGGAAAATCCATT
>NW_011887746.1:1082413-1086911 GCF_000806365.1 Fopius arisanus | reverse complement strand
GCCATTTTGCACTCTGCACCTGTCAGCCGCCTAGTCCACAGGTGCCAGTATGTTGGCCCTTCGAGCAAACTCATAGAGCCCTTCTATACCGTCCCTATCAATATACATTTCCTTGATGCAAGTGGTCCCAAAGACATCCCATCGTGCCTCGTCAAGACCACTGCATCGAGTGCCTAGGTGGTGCGGGTTCTCCTCCACTAATTTATCATTAGAAAAACGTCAAATAAAATATGAATACGAGAAATCTCTAAAAGTTATTCATCTTTTTCTAACATCGGATTTTTATTTCTTTATGCCGGAATGATTTACTCAGAGATTTGAATGAATACGAGGAGATGCAGAAAAAATGATGGCAGCGTTCGAGTGATTTAGGATTATTTTTTCTGAAATACTGGAAAGTTGATGGAATTTCTAAGGAGATAGGTACTGGCCTGTACGACACTTAATCCCCAAAACTGGCACAGCACCAAATACACGTATGGGCACCCCTTGATATTGCAGCCATGGATTAACACGATTTCTGTACTCTATCTGTCTTTATCTTCTCCCTTCCTATCCAACTGTCTGGTCTGAGGAACTCAGAGGGAGGAGGTCGATATGAACGTTCCTCGGTGCATCTCTCCACGAAACATACTGCGAAAGGGCAAATCCCACCCTACCATCCCTCCCATCTCTTCCATCCCTCCCATCTCTCCCATCCCACCCTCAACTTCGCACTGATTGTCTGTCTTTCATTATCACTCCCAAATTCTCACACGCCCCTTTTCCACTAATGAGACCGAATAGTTGAGATATTTTTCCCTGCTAACTGCCAAGCAAACGTCAAACATCCCTTCTCTCTTTATGACGGCTCAAAAAAAAAAATCTCAAAACTTCACGAATTCAAAACAAGTGCACGCAGAGGAATATTCAATAAAAATTACTTTTTTATTCTGTTTTTTTTCTATTCTACTTTTTTCTGAAAATTCGGCGAAAAGGTGCGTAACTGTTCCGTACTTTCTACTGATTACTTTTTTGACTCGCAGATTACGGAACAGGTACGTCATTTTTATTGAATATTTCTCTTCGTGTGGGGAACCGCTCTTGTATTACATAATACGATATACGATATACGATTATTGTCGCTACAATAGCAATTCGCTGTCGAATGATCATACAAAAAATTATATCAAAATATCGCGTGACGTGAGCAAAAAGGTCGTTATACACTTTCCAAGGGAGAATAACATCTCGAGGTTTCAGATAATTTGGAGTCTTTCTGAGACTAACATTTGAAGATAATTTCTGTCTTATTTATTTTTGTTTTTTGTATAATTTGTAGAATACTTTAATAAATTGTTGTTACGATCTATAGCTGCACAAAAAAATTGTCTCCAAAATTTGGTGTTAGATAATTCAAAGTCAATTGAGGAAGAATATCCCGTGACAGACCAAGAATTCAAATTCAATTTTTCCTATATATCACTGCAATGATTATTACTATTATTTCTATCGTCCAACTCATTTACAAGAGAAAAAAAAAATTTTAAGTCATCATTCAAGTGTTTCACATCATTTTTTGTTCACTGATCGTGAAAAAACTCAAAAATCAAAATAATTAATAAATTAATTGAATTCATGAATACACACACGAACATACTGAAGGAGACGTTTTGAAAATAACTTAAATTTAATCGATTATATGGAATTTAGGGATTAGATGTATAAATACCGAAATGAAATGAAGAAAAACCAACGAATTCCTGACTCTAATTCTCTTAAATTTTCAATTCTACACTTTTCACCTTCAATTATTATCATTAATGAATTGCTCTATCAAAAATTGTTCCACTTCCGACACTCCTCCACATTCTCATAATAATATTGCTAAAAAATTCTCATCGAAACGGTCAATTCCACATCCCTCATTCGATTCAACAGCCATCACAGGACGAAAACGTGCAAAAAAAAGGGAAAACCCGGAGAAGAAAACGCGGAACAAGAACGAGAAAAATTGTTATATGATAGAAGTCGGAAATTGAAGCAACGTGAAAAAGTTCGCCTCAACGATTAATCTAGCCCCCCCAATAATATTTGTCTGAACCGTTGGATGAAACGTCTGCTTACAGTCCTGAATCGCCCCTTTACCTCCTTCTTCTCCCCGGCTACTCTATTCCCTCAGTTTTTCCCGTTTTTTTTTTCTCCAGCCATCTCGAGAGAAGGAAACTGCGGTGTGAGCAGCCAAGCGTAACCGAAATTGGCTCTTCGACCACTAGTCAGATCCACACGGATGCTCAAAAACTCTTTATCCAGGGCGTCGTTCTCTTTAATTCGTTGGACTCTCCTCTCCTACCAGACTATCTTGTCGATTAGTCCGAACATTTCCCATTGCCACTGGAGACGACTTTCGATTTCCTTAACCCCCCAACCTCTCATAGTTTACCACCCTATTCCCAACAATTCTCGAATGGCAATTATGGAAATGTCACCGATAAACCCATCGTGTCACAAGCGATTATGCTTTATCACTTATTTTCCCTTTCAGCTCCAGCTAACTCCCTTATCTCATCCATTTCTTTTTTTTTCACTATGGAATTAAAGTATTTTCGTAATTAATACCTCCTCTTAGTTGAAATCTTATCACTACCAATTAGGAATTAAAAATAAAGTGATGCCCCTTCTAATCCTCAATTAAACGGAGTCAGTGGGTAATTGACAAATTGTCTATTCGATTTGAAAACGTCAAGTTAACACGCGACGAGTGCGTACCGCCATCTGCACGAGGTGTGCAGAAGTCCGTCGGAAAAGTTTTAAAGCAGTTGCTGATCGAACTTATGCACTGTCGATAAAATAGATGGCTTTCACCGAGTAACCGCCCATGGATAGTACGAAATACGAATTATCTCACTTTAGTTCCTGCGCAATACTAAAAAATATTCAAATAATTTTCAACAGCCGGATTGTTTGGCGTATAAAATATAATTCTTAATAAATTTTCCTCCTTTTTTTTGTTCCTTCTTGTTATCCCTTTAGATCTCAACCGGTCACCCTTTAGCGGTTTGATATTTAATTTTAAGAAATCCTTGCGATAAACATCAACGAAACCTTAACAATCTCATCGATCAATTGTTAGGGAATATTTCAACGATGTCAACGAAAAATTTCCCTGGAATTAGAATAGTTCTCGTGGATTTTTCCAACAGCCATACTAGTCACGAAATCGTTATTCAACCGGTCATTACGACATTTCTGTAAATTGCACCCCAAACGATGATTAATTGTCAAAAAAATTAGAATGACTGACGTATCCAATTCCCACCTAGAAATTGGCTACTTTAGGTAGCCTAAAAATGACAACTAGTTCTGCCGGTATTAAAATTAACGTTCTAGCTGATATTCTGTCGTCTCCGATTATTCTCGCTCCAGTTCAAGTGATAGATTACGCGGGATAACAATCCCGGCCATGAATTATCGCGGTGCGTATTCGTCGCGTTTTTTAATTCACTTATTTTTTTTTTCTCTTCGCCTCTCCCTCCCCCCCAACAATCTCAAATTTCAGGTGATCGTGTCGAGTAAGATTGTTCATCGTATAAGTAAACAAGAAATTCGTGCACGAGGTGTTGCGTGTTGGCTCGGTGGGTGGCTGTCATTCACGCACCCCTTAGCCATCGTCACGGTGCGTGTTAAAAGCTCGTGCATAATGTATACGCATAATCGCATGATCATTACCGACCACCACACAATTAAATAAATATGTGAGGAGTGGATAAAAATATGTAACATTAAAGGGTCATTCAGGTAATAAAATTCATTTTTCCTCATGAAAATATGAAAATAAAAAATCAAACGTTCCGCAATGCATTGAAAAAAAAAATTTTGTCCTGAAAGATATTTACCGCACGTAAGTAAATTTCGGGATTTTTTATAAATTCGGGATAAATGAAATTATGGAATTACGTAAAATGTTTATTATAGGATAGGATGAGTTTCGATTTCACGAAATATTTATGCGTCAGATAAATGATTTCTTTTTGCATAAATGTATTTAATATATCATTAAAGATACGGATTATGCCACAGCATAATTGAATTTTGAAAAAGCTGCAAGTTTGTCAGAAATATTCTAATTATCTTGAAAATGCTTGTGTCATTGAAGCAATTACTCTTTCATCCATAAATACTTTTTCAAATCCGTGATGACAACACCTAAGTTTATTTGTACTTTAAGGTCCAATGATATTAATTAATTAATTGCCTATTCATTTTTTTGTTCTTTGGAGATACATCGAAAATGAAGGAAGACTGAAGACTTAAAACTTCATCAAATTCCAAGTTCGCGAGGGATCAAGGGCTTTTCAACATGACTCAAACCTTCTTTTTCCAACTTTGAATTTCTGGAGTTGAGCTTTCAGAAATTTTTCAATATTAACTACTATTTAAAGTGAAACTTAGAAGAATCAAAGTATGCCAATCTCTCTATGAAAACTTTCAAGTACTATCTCCAATAGTACTTTATAGT
>NW_011887746.1:1041493-1082403 GCF_000806365.1 Fopius arisanus | reverse complement strand
AGAACTACGATAATTCATAAATTTTCCGAGACTTGAGGACTTAAAACCTTAAAAAATTTAATTTACCCATCACTGGTTTTGATCAGATATACGGCAAAAAAAAATTACTTTTTTTTATTTTTTTTTTATTTAGTCCCATTCCCTTTTCTTTGGCTTTCCATTTTTTTTCGCAGTATACATAATTTTTACTCCGGTAAAATTTATTCCCAGAAATCTTTTCGAAATAATGACTCGTTAGAAGATTATGTGCATGCGCATATGTGTTTGCGACTGTCCATTGAATTCATTTATTAGTTTCAAAAGAATTTTTTTAATTACTAATTCGTTTTTCTTAGTTTACGGAATAAAAAAAAATTTGAGGAAAAAAAATCAATATATGAAAATGGAAGATATATTTTTAATTTCTAATTTTTCCGCGTTTTTTTTTCCGAAAGGATTGTCTTTTTTTAGTATAACCCCTCGAGCTACAATGCTTCCGTGACGTCTACCGATATAATTATAATATTACACGGCGATAGTGCGCTTTGCGACCAGAAAACGCCAGAGGGTTACCCGCACTGAGAGCTCTCAGTTCTGCATAATTAATAACCCCCGCATGCCCGTACTCATATCATCCCCAGAACTTCATTAAATTTATTTCTCTTATTTTTTCCCCCGACCGAATGAAAATACTACAGCTGAATATTCGAAATGATAAAATTACGAACGAAAGGTTTAGCTTCCGGAGAGTTCTGAGATAACGATAAAAAAATAAAATAGAATAAAAAATGAAAAATATGGGAGGAGATGGATGATCGCCAGAGAGGAGGAGCTGAACTCCCTGACAGCTCGGCTTATAACGTATTCGACTAACGCAAGAAATAGATTTATTCTCCGGTTTTCCCTCTCTCGTACGACAAAGTTGTATCCACGGTTATCCTCATATTATTTATTCCATCTCACTGGAATCTCGAGAATCTCTTCCGCAGTTCGAGAATTCGGAAATTCCGGGCAAAGTTAAACAAATGGAGGCAACCATTCCAGGGATGAGAGATGAAATTTTTTTTTAATGGAAAAATCGGTTGCTACCAGAGACAGAACTAATTCACCTGTTCGTTATTTTGCGAGAGAACGGAATATAATTCTCTGCCATCGTGTACTGAAAGTAGATGCAACCAATTCTATTTCCGAGTAACTGCATTCATTGTACGAACGCCGCTTGAATTTCATATCACGTTCTGTACGGAGAGAAAAAAAAAACGTTTTTCAAACAGTCGAGCGCAAAATGATGGGGACAAGTCCCATGATCAAGTGGTCTAATAAACCAATGACGTTTTCAGGTTTATTTCCGGCAAAAATAGAGAGTGATAAGGAGCGAAATGCAGCTAGTTGTTGAAATAATTGAGCTATTTGTTTAGAATGTTGAGGGGAAAAGTGGTAGCCGCTTTTGGCGATTTTTTTGACCCAAATCTATAATTGAATCTCGGAAATGGAGACTGGCGAATTGACTTCGATACACAACTCTCGAGGATAACATTGGGCTTTACGTGAAATAAAATGTGAGAAAATAATTCAACGACAAACGATACTCGAGAGAAAAAGGGAATGTCGGGGAGAATTTTCAAGAGAAGGTGATTACACGATCGCCACCTGTCGGAATCTATAATTGAATCTTGAATTCGCTGGGTGAGAAACATGGAATGAGGAAAAATGTGGAAAATATTGGAGATTGTGGAAGTGACTTGAGAAAAAGAACGTGAGATTGAAATATTTTCTGGTGGGAGTTGAATTATTTTGTGAATCGAAATGACAGGTTAATTTGTTGCCTTTCGAAATAAAGCAGAAAAGCAACATACAGCCGGAAAATTATTGAAAAATTTATAGACAAGACAAAGTGTTCATTAATTATTAACAAATCATTATTACAGTTTACCTTGTGGTAACACTATTTTTTAATTTTGAATAAACAGAATATTTTCATGAATCGAATTAAAATTTTGTTCTCCATTGATAAATTATTGATTTTACATATTGAAGTGATATTCTTCAGGCAAATGCAGAAGCTGCTTCGTTTTTAATAAGTACATGGGTTGGTTAAAAGGTTTTTGTTAAGGTTCTTCTTTTGCTTGGATTAATTCTTTTTAAGGGTGCAGTTTCAATTATTTTCCGAGTACATCCCTGAGACACCATAACACAAGGAAAATTTCACTGACATGTGCATCGAGTCTCGCCCGCCCGGAGTGACTGAGGGCCGAGATAAAAACGAATAATGGAAATTGAAAAAAAAAAGGAGACAATAATCTCGTGCGAGGCACATGGGAAATCTCGAAACTATTATCATACTTTACGGTTCCTCCGTTCAAATTGAAATTGAATGTTTTTTTTTAAATCGACAACTGCAGATGGAAAAATCAATCGAGTATAAAAATTTCAAAATCCTCCCCTCTCCCAAATTATTCAAATTTAATTGGCCCATGGACAGGTGAAACTGCCAACTTGATGTGGAAATTTGATTTTCATTTCGATCACGAGTAAATTTATTCCGGCGCAAAAAGCGATACCATCGACGAAGGGTTTAAATAAGTTATGACGCACTGTGAACCTCATCACTCGATTTTTCCTTTTTCAAAAAAAAAAGACAAAAATGAAAAAGATGAAAAATATTTCCACGCCCGCACAGTATCGGAGTATCATTCTGCCTCGAATTGACTGATATTCAGCATTGGATTCCCACAGGGGAGTGAACACGGAGTTTTCGTGGGAGTTTTGTTTGCCGATTCAATCGTTCGTGTTGATGTGTCAGATGTCGAGAGCCCGCTGATGTGAATGGAATAAAAGCATGAAAAAAAAAAAATTTTTTCGTTGAAAAACAAAAACGCTGTGATGAAAAATAATAATAAATCCCTGCATCGAGGTTTAAAACCTCCGAATCCTCCTCCAATATTGTTACTAGAATGCGATAGTCTGGGGCTTGTTTTTTTATTTGAACGAGACGAAATCACAACTGAATCGATAATGTTGGAAGTACCTATATGGTAATAGAGGGAAAATGCATTACGAGTGGCTGAAGAAAACGATTGGATTGAATAATAGATTTCCTCTCGGATTCTTCCGGCTACCGAACGAATCGCCAGTGATTTATGAACCTAGTGGACCACCTGACGCTGATGAGTGATTCCCTCCAATTGATTTCAACCACTCGGGTGTGCCACATAATATGGAGTAATTAATGATCCTGTTGCTTCACTCTCTCCCTTTAACCTCTCGACATGCGATCACCATCGAAACCGTATACGTGTTGAAAAAATTAGGTCATTGTAAACGTCATTCTCCACCATCATTGAGAGTGATGTATGTTCTGGACTAGTAAATATGAGTTTTCCAAGATTTATGACAAGCCCGGGGATCTCCAAGGACTTCAACTAGCCTCTCTTCTATAGAAATTCCCTCTGAATTTTAATAGCCAACTGGAAAGGGCAGACATCTCGAATTTATCATTTTCAATTATCCATTCATTCCTGAAACTATTAGTTCACAATAGAAACGTGAAACTAATTTTTTCTGAGTCAATGTTCAGCAGAAGAAAGAAATTATTCATTGAAAGAATGAATATGGGAATTTGGACAGACATCAATTCCGTTGAACGTCTCAATGCCAATTTTTATGGCAGAAATGAAATGATATTTCAAAGAAATCATAACTCTCGAATCGAAAAGGTTTATCGATGTAACGCCGCGGTACCATTCATTACCGATAACTGATGTCGTTTGCATCAAGCCCAGTTAATCCGCACCGCCTTCTCGATAACATCTTTACGCGTCATTGAATGCACCAGCAGTGGAAAAGGAGAAAAAAAGATAAAAGAATATAAAAAGTCTTGAAGAATAAAATTGAAAAGTTACTGGTAGCCAATATCTCCCCTGTACCCAGTAATTGCTAATTATTACACGCATGGTACGAAGTGAACTCCACGAGCTCCATTTAATTACATTTAGGTGAGATCAAGTGTTACTACCAGGGGTATTAACCGGCATTATCGATTTTTAATTTGGCTCAAAAACTCGTTAAAATACCTCGGGTTAACACTTCTCGGTGGCGAGATCTTTCCAATTGCTTCTAACTGCCGAGGGATAATTAGGTAGCGGCTTATGGTCTCAATTAGTTCGAGCAGCATCAGCACCCGAACAGTCCAATTCTGTTGCTGAATATCAAGTGATTAATCGTGCAAAAGCCAAAATGATAGACCCAATTATTCCAATTATTTTAATTATTTCATTAGCGCGAAGATCATTTGATAGACTATTTCTAACCAGTTTGTCATTCAATATTATTAAACTTGTCTTAGACTGATGTAGGGAGAGGGTGCTTACAGCTGGCTTGCGCATTTACATGATATGAATATAATGAAGAGGGCTGGGGCTCGTCGACTCCCTATACCATTGCTACCTGTTGAACCAAGAGTTCAACCCTCGCTGACCTATTCAGACTGTCTCCTCCAATCGATAAGGATCATATTTCGGTATTAATTTCTTGGCTCGATATGTAATATTGGAAAGAGCCAAGGGAACGAGACAGATTTTCTCCAGAGGGAAATAAATATAAATATAATAATGTCTCGCATAACTTTAAAAAATATTTCAAATATACGGAAGAACTTTTTGCATGTACGTACACGGAAAAAAATAAATACTTGAAGCAGGTATGAAATATACTTCATTCAAGTATTTTTATTGTGTGTATGAATCGAGGAGCCTTTTAAAAATAATAACATGAGCTTTAAAACGGAATAGCCCATGTATTATTCAATCGAAAAACTGGGGAGATTTGAGAGCTGCAAGTGTCAGCAGACTCAGAGTGACATTTTTTTTTAAAGAAGGAAAACTAAAACCGGTTAAAATGAGAATCGAGAGGACGATGGATCAAATTTCGGACGGTAGGGGCAACAATGTTGTCAATACTGAATATGTCATCTAGATTAATGTTCATCAATAATATCTCGAGCGTGATTGACACCGAGTTTCCCATCAATCGGGCACTAATAGGATTTCCGAGTTATAATATACCGAGGGAGACTCCAAAGATTGCCCCCACAACGATAAATATGTATTGTATTCTGAAACCCCTGTGATATTCCCAGGAATCAGAGAAGAATCTGGATGCATAATCAGAAGAAGAGGGTTATGAATGCTCCAGCAGAGATTTTAGTTGGCCTGGTTTTATCACCACAAGATGGGCTCATTACTTCCGCGGGTGAGTCCCAAAATTTAATGGCTCCAAGGATCCTTCGAGATTCTCTGAATGACTCGAGATTATTTTTTTCTCTTCAACTCTCCGAATGAATAATTCATGGGGTATTTTTTCTCGACTACACGAAAATTGGAGAATTCAATGGGTGAAATGTTATTGGTTCGGAGCAGATTCTGGGCATTAGAACGAGAAAAATTTATGCATTTTCGTATTTTTTCGATGAGTACCACTAAAATCTTATCTACGCAATGAAGAATTTTATCCCCAACATCCTCCGAGATTATATCTCCAGTATCGAGACTTTTTCGCTGAAAAATCATGGGAAGGTCTTTCTCTGTGGAGGGAACAGTCAGCCCTCTGTTAAAGTCATTCACAGAGGTAGAAGAAGGTTTGTGAAATAAGAAGGAAGAGGTCCAAGAGAGGAGACGAAACGTAACAGGGGCGGGTTGGAATATGGAAGATCGGCGTGCGGAAGGCAATATAAAAGACGCATAAAATCACCAAGACCAACAATATGGCCTGCTGTTCGCCCGAGAGAGCTCGATCGCACGCGCCTCAATTCACCCTACTCTTATATACTATCCACTTTCTCATTCTTTATTTTATTTTATTTTTTTCAAAGTCTTCGAATGCTCAGACCCGGGTCAATTTTACTCGATGCAACTCGTGTATGTACATTTGCCCCGGGGGCGTCACAAGTTTTTTCATCTGATTTTTCTCCAACAGTTTTTACCTTTTTTCACTCCCGTTTACATCATCCGGAAAAAAAAGCCATCGGGGATATTGTCCCGAGAGTTTGTACATTTTGGAGACAGGAAGCAATTTAAAATACCTTGAATCTTCAACAGACGGTACGATTAAAAGTCGTATTGCAAATTCTCTATTGTGTTTTAATATAAAAGAGATTTTTATGGTGAAATAAATAGCAGTGGCTCATTAAGTGGCGCCTGTTGAGCGTCTAGACAGGCCAATAGCAGATTGCCAATTTGTTCAATGTTCATTTAATATTCCAGAGACGTACTCAAAACACAATAGATAATTGAAGTAAACTGATGAAGACAATGCAGAGATCGTACCAAAGAATTTTCACCTGCATTGAAATCTAAATGAATGGAGCAATGGCTGATATTAAAACAACAATTTTTACCACCCCCTCGGAGTAAATGCATGACTCCGTTAAAGCAGCTCAGGCAAATGATCCCTCTTAATCATTCTAAAACTCAAAAGACCCACTAATATCTGCCATTTCAACTCCATAACGCACACTTTCTCAGATTATGAATTCTAAAAAGCTCCGGGGAGCTAGACGCTGCACCGAAATTCTCTTTGATCTTCTCCTCTACATTTCTCCATTTTTTCCAGTCTCGCCTAAGTGAAAAAAAAAAGGAGAGAGTGAGAGAGAGAGAGAGAGAGAGAAACCATAACAGCCCATCATAGCTATCTCGCGGCCCGGCTAATCAAAATCCAAAACCGTTTCAACGTGCTGATAAATAGGCATCCCTGATAATTTGAAAATCCTACCTTGCGAAGAATGCAGCAGCAGCACTGGCCTGCGCCGGCGTCCCAGGAACTCCACTGACACTGTAAGCGTACTTGCTCTCTTGAAAAACATTTGGTGGATACAGAGAGGGTGATTTAAGGTAGACAGCACGATGATAGTAATTTTCACTGTACTTTTCACTATAACCACTCTTTTCACACTGCTTCGAAGATCTAGCATGAGATTTATCATGACTCGTGTGTCCTTTATCGGAGGATGCGTACTGATGTGGTTTGTCAATAGCACCGTATGATTTAAAGCCCTTCAATTCACCGTAGTACTTTATATTGTCAACTTTGTACCCCACGTGGCTGATGCCAGGCTCGTGTGGGCCCTTTGTTTTTCCTACGTCATGGGGCTTGTACATGGCGTCCTGCACCGATTTTATTTTATCCGCCAACTTTCCCGTATCGCACTTGATCTTATCGGTTTTTTGCTTGTCCGACTTGAGGTAAGACTCGACACCTTTTAATTTAGTGTCTGGACAGCCGATCATCACTTCTGGACACAAAACTGTGCTGTTAACACCGAGAATTACACCACCACTTACGTATGTACTTGCATTGGTACTGATTCTCGATTGTTGGTGGGGTATTTTGACTTGCTGTTCATCGTTGGTCTCGGTGTCGATTTGTTTGTGATTGGGGCGTTTTGATACAGAGACCCCTCTTGACTCTCGCGCGGCTGGCGTGATACTGGTGAGATTAGTCGGCGCCTCTCCACCGAGACCACTACCCCCCCTAGTCACCACTTGTCGTCGTACCTTCTCCTCCTGGTGGTGATAAAAATTATTGTTTTTTTTTTATTTTGTTTTTTTTTTTGGTCACTTCTTCTTATTTTACAGGGGGAATCCAATGAATTGGGAGCATTGAAATGTATTTTCATTTGATTTTTATGCAACTCCGGATGTCTGGTTGCAGATCCAAGTGACAGCACCACTTCATGCTGAGGTTCATTTTTTTTCAGCAGTTATTGCACGTAAATGTTATCGAAGTTTAGTAAATATTATTGCGGACATGAGATAATACAGAGTTAAAAATTGAGTGAAATTTCAGGTTCTTTATATTTCTTATTTATATTTTGAAGATTTAAGACGATTGGAATGTTTATGTTGAGTGGGAATTGATTTTTCGATGAAGGCTTGAATTTTTCATGTTCATCGTAAAATTTCAACATCAGGTACAATTAAATTTTTAATAGATTGAAAAATCAGGGAAATCATACGCTGAATTTTTGACTGTTTCGCCATTTTTCACTGCCATGTGCTCCAGAAAATAGAGAATTGCAACAATATTTAAGAAATTAACAGATTCGTAAAAAAAGAATTGTACAGAAATTCCATGCAACTTTAAAAAATAAAAAATAAGAAATTTCAAGGGAAACTTTTCAAGGGATAAACTTTTCTGGGGGCATAAGATAAGGAAACCCTATAACAAAATTGTAATTAATTGGATGTAATATTTTTTATTTAAATTCAAGATGAATAAGAGATTCTTCTTAAAGATTTAGTTGGTCTACTAAAATCGGACAGAGAAAGATTGGAATGATTCCATGTGATGATTAAAAAAAAGAAGAATGATATCTCACCTGAGACTTTTTACCATCCTCCTGGCGCTTAGTGACCTCACAATACTTGGGTGGTGGTTCAGTCCTGGGTGCATCCTCCTGATACTTCGGTGGTCTGTCAAGGGGCCGATACTTTGGTGGATCATCAGCCCTCTGATGGCCCGGTAAGTGACACTCCACTGACTCGGGCTTGCTCAACTGATTGCCCTGTCCATTAATCTTTTGCTCCTGTCTGACATGATTATGTTTGGTGTGAACGGAGACACACGATTTATCTCGCTTCTCACTTTTCTCCGCGCCAGCCAATTTCGGTTCCTTCTTCTCCAACACAACATTTGGTGCATTATCGTGATTACCTGTGCGGTGACACTTGGTATGTCTACTCTCTGATTTACCAGTGCCATCAGGCTGGTAATACATCTGTTCACGGCAATCCTGCGATCTAGAACGTGCCTCATACGCCAAATGATGTGGTTTTTCAGGTTGTGAATGACTTCTCGGATAGCTTTGGTCAATTTTATCATTTCTATCGTTAGAATGTCGGGAGAATGTTCTGCCGGTGAATCCAGGCTTGATTGGATTTCGCTGATACTCCAAGTACTGACGAGATTTGTATTTCTCCTCAAACTGGAGATAATTATAAGTGCTGAAACCCATCTGATTGAAGCTACGAGTCAGATCGGATGTGTCGTAATCTGTGGATGTGACAGCCTCCATGTTAATCTGAAAAGGAACAAGCAGACAGATGACTATTACTCTAAATCTAACTTTTCACAATGTTCATCCTGTATTTCATCTCAGTTATTGATGATCATGAATATTGATAAAGGATGAGAATGATGGAAGCGTCTGAGGGAAAAATTAATAATGTACACGTGTAAGATAAGAAGCGAAATAGGTTTAAACCGAAGAACCGATGGAATAAGACGAGACGACGAAAATCCCATAAAGGTGAGGAGGCGAATGGTGCCTTCTGGGCTCACGATAACCTCCTCATCGTTTTACCTCATATCCCTTCGTCCCTCGGTACAACGTCAAAACTGCGTTAGGAACCGGTTCACACCTCACGTGAACCTCCGGGCTCACCGATTTATGATACCCGAATGGCTTTCACGATGCACCATTGGGTCCCTCTGGTCTCTCAATCCTTTTTTTTTCCCTCTGTGTTTTTTTCCCCGCCCGATCATCACCGACTCGCACAATTTTCTCACTCGCCGATGCAATCCAAAAGTACCCAATTTCACTGGGGAAATCGTCGAGTACACTCACGATGCACTCGTGTTATTTCGGGGTAATTTATATATACGAGATTTCTTCATTTTCTTTTTAACGGATTCATTCCCATGATAATCGGAATGTATGGTAATTTTGGGACAAACTGCCAGTCTAACTCGTCTTTGAGGAAGTTTCGAAGTAGCTTGTGAGTACATTGGAGGTGGGAATAACAAAGCAATTGCTCTCGAAAGACAAATCATGAATTAGGAATTGCAGGTATTATATATTCATATAATATTATATATTCTGGCGCATTCACCAGTGGCCAAGACAATCAATGATTATTGTTTTTTCAAATCTTGAGGTAAATTTAAAGTTTATACGAATGATAGAAGCCTACCATGCCCTTCACAGGCTCGCCAAGTTTTTTGCATTTTTGTCAAGAGCAGAAACACTTTGGATTGACAAGTGCCCCCGAGGAAGTAAGTCCCGAAAAGAATGTTGTCGAGGAAGGGAGAGAATACAGTTGAACCCTGGAGTTTAGAAGAGACACATGGGACGAAAAAGGCGACAAGACGAAAAAGCAGTGGCTGCTGGCCTGAAGGACCTTTTAAAACCCTTTGTTATCCTTGGCAGGCTCCCGATGGACACTCTTATCTTCTAGACCGTATGTTTGGCTTGTATATAGCGTCAAGTTTTACCCGACTTGAATTCTGTCTGTTGGATAAATTCTACATGACGAGGTAGACGTTTGCCTCTTTCTTTACTGCACTGGAGTACTATAAAAATCGGTGAAACACACCGAATGAAATAACAAGCTGGTTGGACAAACAAAAGCAACATGAAAGGGATGGAAGATAGAGAATACAGGGAGGGGGTTAAAAAAGAGAGAGTAGGAGTAATGGTCGGTGCGTAGGGAAACCCTGGATAAGACGACAATCCTCTGGGTAAATACAGACCGGATTTGCATTTTGGTGTCATTAACGACGTGAAGCTTTTTGACGGCAAATTTGCATGTACACTTGATCGTTGAATTCATAAAAACGTTTTTAAATGCTTTTTTAATGTCCACCATAAAAAAAAACCGCCAGAATCCATGAAAGGTAGACAGGTACACGAAAATCCCTCGTCACAATGGCCTCTATTCATGCACCACGGATTGACATCAATTAGCGTTGAGCATCGTGGAAGCTGCCCGGAGAATTTGGCATAAGCTCGTTATCAAAATCATACCCAGCACGATATATACACAATACGTCTGATTCTACGTCAAAGCAGTATTACATCTGGCTTCTCCTTGACAACATCATTAACGAAAGATAGGTACTTTGCGTTGTTGTATGGAAATGGAGCAACGATGCGTTGCAAGGTATTATCTCGTATAAACTCGCAAACCCAATGAAATATGCCTCTTCGTGAAGAGAAGAATTTCTATAGAATTGTTTGAAAATTTTTGGTGTAAAATATTGGATGAATTGCTTGGAGATTTTACATGATTGAATCTTGGCAAACAATTTAACGAGAAAACTTTCGTCAACGTTGCTCAATTCTCGTTAAGAGATTTCACCCTGAAAAAGAGTGAAATCCAAAGATCCAAAGACTGTGTACATCTGACAAAACCCCAGTCGTGTAACAGCACGAGAAATAGCCTTCGTTAGGAGAGACCTACGAGACACCTGGTGCACGATTACATTCGCACCCTGCACACGTGACATTCATCCCCAAGAGGGGTGAAATTGTTGACGGGTGAAATATCGGTGTCATTCATTCATTCCAACCCTATTTGAAATTTTAAATTAAAATATCACTGGGCTCATGTGTTAACCAGCGAGCAATAATAGTGATTCATTGTTACGATAGACGGACGAATGGTGAGGGATGATGGTGAATGAGGTGGTGGGTGGAAGATGATGTGACGATTTTCGACGTCATCTCACGAATGAGAAAGCTCCTCCACCGATCATCGCAAAGAGCAAAGTTTTTCTCTTCACCCGGGGAGTAAGTGGACTCTCAAGAAGTGGCCGGCCAGGGAAAATCGTAGAAAAGTGGAGGCTGTAGAGAAACTGGTGAGACTGGGAATTTACCCAGTCCACCGATAGAAGTGGTTATCTCTCTACTTTTATTTTAGCCTATTTATTTTTTTTTATTTTTCACGAGTTAAACTTTTCTAAAACACTGAGTGGGATATTTTTTACAGTGTAATAGCACTGAAGAAGTTGTGAATTGGCAACTTGCTGATGGCTGAAAAAAATCGCAAAACCCTCTGGTTTCATTTTTTTTTTCTCATCGCAATAGGAAGAAATGATCGGCTGCCGCCAGTTCTCCCGTCATTCGTCAAAGATTGTGGCTGACTTGGGAAAACAAAGAAGTGCAATATCGTCGAATCCACGGAATTGTCCTTGCAATCCCAATGCAATCCTGCGGGAGTTTCACGCTGAGACTACATGGAGAGAAGAGGAGAGAAAAAAAATAATATATTCATCGTGATGACGAATATGGGGATGTGGAGCCCAAGTGGTTGCGCCTGCGCTGGTCTCTTTAATCTTGACGGATCAAAACGACCAAAAGCTCCGCTCCAGGGGGAGGACAAGAGAGAAACTTCTCTAGGCTCGAGGACACGATTGCTTCATGTATTCGAGTGGAACCTTAACAGCATTTCAAAGGCGTCAACGCCGCAAAGAAAATTGCATTGTAATTAAAATTTTTCTTTTCAAGTATTATACACGTGGTGGAGGGAGTGCGGTGAGGACTTCAGTCGCAATGAGAGAAGATTGATGCATCCAATATTAATTCCGACGAGTTGGTAATGACTTTCGTCGAAATTACATTTTTCTCTTCTTATTTTTTTCGTTTTATCAAAGACGAGCAAAATCTAGTGTGACACTGACTGGTTCAGTGCGACAGAATGATACAGACATTCAATGCTGGGGGGATACATCCGGAAGGAATATATTAAAACTCGTCGAAAAACTATTAACTGAAGAAATCCATTATACACCGGTATACCTCATAAATCAGATGCTGTAACGGCAAGCTCCTGCCCTCCGTAACTTTAATTGTATTTTAACGAGTAAAATTTTTTTTACCCACCCGCCATTTTTCCTCAATACTTCTATTTTCCCCCCCTCAACGACTGGATAACCTTCATTTTTCATCACCATTTCTCAACTCTTCTGCAGTAACCGAGTAATTAGATTTTCAACGAAGCCAAGATGGATAAGTAATTGAGAAGAGGCTTTCAACTGTTTGTATTTAATCACACAGAATCCATTTCTCCATTGTGATCTATTTATCGGACAATGACGAGCTCAGTGGTAACTTTTTTTTACACACTTCCACATCGTTGGAAATGTGGTTGGTTCCCCTCGTTGGTGGAGGTCAGTATCAAACCAACTACCAAATGACGTTACGCTGAAAAGGCGGGTACAATCTTTACGGAATATTCTGCCCCTCGATGTTCCCCAAATGTCACGAGGAGCGAGATAAAAAAAGAAAGAAGAAAATTGTCTGGAGGAAGTAAAAATCATGGCGATGAAATTTCCGTGTCTGCAGAATTTTGCCATCAAACTGACAAATAAAACCCGGAAAGTGGGTACTTCTCATTATTTCTTCTAACGACAGCTACACACTCCAATACGCCTCAGCACTCTCCGGAATTCCCTCAGCCATGAATTTACCGTGTTACAATGTCACTTTTTTTTATTCCACTTTCGCTATTTGAGTTTTTTAATTTGTCCACCTTTTTTTTTTTCTTAAATGACTGCAAGAAATCTCGACTTCTTTATGTGAGTCAGGAGGATGCGATGGCTTTTCATTCCCTCCTGACATTCTGGGGGAGGGTGGGAGGGTGGGAGGGCTTTTTACAGACTCGAGTGGAGAGGGCAAGTGAAAAAAGAAAAATGAGTGAACCACCTGCTGTTTCACTGGCATTATACTGAGGTAACATGCGTGAGCCACAGCGACACGGCTAAATGTGGGAGGTACTACTGTTTCGTTGATAATGAGAGAGAAAAATAACGCATAAATTATAACAAGACACTCCAGGATACATGGCGGTCGTTATTTTTCATCAATTCTTGAAGAAAAAATCGGCAAAGTTGCGCCCCTTGCCAATGGCATTCCACTATTTTCACTGAAATATCTGTTCCAAGATTTTTCGTAATACTCATTCTAAAATTCAGTTAATTTAACTACAACGCACGCAATTAAAGGATTATTTCTTATTCCATTCTCGCTATTGTTAATATTCGCTAATACTCTTTAGACTCAGTATAGTAATTAATTAAATAACTTTTACATCTTATGTATAATTTAAATACTGAGCATTCATAGATATTATAGTAATAAAATGTTAAATAGTAATGTAGTAATAGTAATGGCCGAGTTGTTGTAATTTTCAATTTGGGCCTCTTGTAAAAGTGAGGCAAATGCGAGGGGTTATTCTTTGATAAAATCACTGTGTCACTCTGAAATTAAATCACTTTGAAATCACATGAAATCAGAAATCATTGTGTCATGATATTAAACCATGAATAATCCCTCGGATAAAAATGACTAACCAAAAGCTGTCACTAGCCAACAAATACAAAATAATGTTAAAATTTAATATTTTTTCTTGTTCTCTAAAGAATAATAAATACTCGTAAAAAAATAGGAAATGGATGAATAAATGAATATCTATCCATTCAATTAATTTTATGCAGTTCAATTGCGAACTCAGTTGAACAAAAAAAAATACTTGAACTTTATTTAAAAAGAATTCATTGCAAAAGACTATGGACTAAGGATCTTCAGCCAATAGAAATAATCTATAGAACAGAAAATAGAAAGATGTAGCGCTTTGGGGGAGAAATAGTTCTAGAAGAGGAAAAAAAAATGATTTCAAGCGTAAAAATGTAGACGTCATGCCGAAGAATGAAATGGCGCCTTGGATTCAAACGATTCGCAGTTAGTCTGAGCTCCTTCTAACGGAAACGAGCCAAATGCCGTCTAATGGACCGAGTGACAAACGCCGCAACAATCTCAACGAGCCACGACCCCCAACTTCTCAACAACCCCTCACCAATAATTCTGAAAAGCCCGGAATCCTTTGCCCCAAAACCTCCCCCTCGATCTTCACTTCCGTGACTGTGATTTAATTCCACGGACTCATCTCGATTGGGGAAGCACTAACTTTTCAATCAGCCATCACCCTACGCTCATAATACTCCATATATACAATATGCTCAAGTGTTTGGGGAAAGCAACGGGAATTCACCGCTGGAATTTACCGAAGTGATTAAATATCTCGGTGGCGAGGGGAGTGACAAAAAAAAAATGAAATAAATTCACAGCCTCAAGATTTATTTGTACCCCGGGCGGTAATGAAGAGTGACGAGAATTGATGACGTGAATTTTAAAACAACGATTTTCTCAGTGAGAATATTCAATTTCAGTCAATCGATCTTTGAAATGGTGGGGTTGAGAGGAGTGAAAATTATTCATACACCGAGGGGTGCCTCTCGCTGTTCAATCGAATATCAATAATACAGTGTGGCTTGTAGAAATCTTGAGGGCCAACAGTTAGATACCATTATAAATATTTCAGTGGAAAGGGTTAAATGAAATTTAGATGTCGTCGGTGATTAATTGAGGGGGAGAATTAATTGATAATCCCCCACCAGCGATGGAAAAGAAATGCGACGGTTTATTGGAGGAAAAAGGATAATAGAAGGCGAAAGGGCATTACTCGTTGGGACAAAGTTTTCTCAACAGGACTATCAATCAGCCTTTTGTCGCGACCGTATTTTCTTCAACTCCGCGGGTGGCATTTGGATTCGACACTGAGACGAAAAACTACTTTTCAGTAAAATTTTATCGATATAAAAAAGTATTCTCCTATTAATACCATTCTAACATTTTTTTATAAATAATACGGTATTATTTATTTTATTTATATCTTTTACGTTTATATATTTATATTTTTATATTACGGCAAGTATAATATTCTCATTAAAACATTACTCATGACAATAAGATTTGCATAACATGCGTCATCATTTTAATATTAATATAATTCATCTGAAAATGTTTACGAACGTTTTTGTTATTGCATTTCACTTAGTTTCTTTTTTCATAATTTTTGCAAGTTTGATAATTCATAAGACTCAACGCCTTGCTTCTCACATATTAATTAATCAATAGTAATAATTATGAATAATAATATAGAAGATATTAAAAAAGTTTGTAAGATTTTATACGTTGGTGTATTATAATAATTTTGCAAAGAATTTTTGTTACTCATGACAGTATGAATATGTACTGAATATGTAATAATGGTTTAATGTTTTAATGTTAATATTCTGGCGTAATATTTTGACAAATAATATTTAGACATGTAACCAAATAGTAGAACGAAAATAGTTGAAGAGCTCTGACTTGAAAAATGGAGAAATTCATGTTTGTACCAGATAAATCTTCTTCATCAAGTTTTTTCTACAGTCAGTGGATATTACTCCGACTCTAATGATCACGCGTGTCAGAGAAATGAAATGACTCGGATATTTTTTTAGCTTCATTTGTACGGAAAGTCATGTCATATTTCATCGTGATGAGTCGCAAATGTAATTCAAACTCTCCAGTGCTGTTTAAGAGAGTCGCATGGAAATTATGGTGATAGCGGAATGATATCTTGATATCGGATGTCTAGTATTTGCGACGGATGAGTAAAAACTCGGTTTTACTTTCGCATTGAGAAAAAAATATATAGTGGAGGGAGTGTCGCGTGAAAGACGCTCAGTCTTTCATTTTATGCGACACAAAGTAGCACTTTAGCAAATGATCCGAATCTTTGTGGGTGGAGGAGGGCGGACTGGCTGTCACCGATGATTCCGTGTGAAAGTGGGGTCTCAAATGTTACGATCCAACGGCATTTTAAAACTTGAAACTCCGAGGGCCAGTGCACCCCCCAGGTCTTTCCACTCCCTCTTCCTCCCTTTTTTTTTTCAACTCCAAAGGGTCGAAATTACTGTCGTGATTTCCGGTTGGAAGAAAAGTACTTCTTTCAAACTTCTGACTATGATTTACTTTCATGTTTTAATGGAAATAATAAATATGGGATACTGAATTGGAAGAAGTATTTCTCGTAATATCAATTTTACGCTTGAATAAAGAAACTTCAGCGTGTAAAATTAATGAAAGGCCCTCGAAAGTGGAATAAAAGCCATTTCCAGGGCGACATGTTTTAATGGAATTTTTAAAACCATGTATTTCATTAACCAGTAGTCTTCAAGACGTTTTTAATTATCGCGCATTTTCACGCCAGGCCCCTTCCCTCTCGCATTTGCTTCTGTATGTAATAGTCGAGATCCACGAATCTCGAATTAAATAATGTATTCATAAATTCTGGGGGGGTGGAAAAAATATTCGTGGGAGGTCGTGAGGCGTTTTTAATTCAACCTTGTCCCTTTTATTCTTCACTTCCTCCTCCTCATCTTTAATATCCTTATCTTGTATTTCGACTCGGCGAACGCTAGCCCTCGCTTGACTTAACACACTTTTTTTCCTCGGCTATATCAGCGATATTTTGTAAGCGTAAAAACCACTGCGGTTTATCGTAAATTGGCGGAAGAATTGCACATTTTCCCGGAGCTACCCACCCGTTCAACTCTATATCTTTTTTTTGTCCTGGATAATCTGAGGGAAATGTAATTCTACATGATATTAATGATGGGCTAGCAGAAATATAAAATAATGCGCGACTGCTTTATATCAATGGCGCATTCCTCCACGGGTAAATAAATATATTGAAAGAATATTAATACACAGAAAATTCATTCTCGTTAAATAAATCAAAATGAGATAGAATCGTGAATCAATTTTCAATTTTCTCAATTTATATAGAAGAGATATAAATTGCAATTTTTGTGCAGGGAATGTACATTTTTGCAATATTTTTCTATTACTGGCATTTGCAAAAAAAATATATTAGAGTAATGAAATCTATGATTATATATTCAATATAGTTCTCAGGTATATTTTTTCATTCTATAATGAAAGTACGTAACTAATACATTGAATTTTTTTTTAATTTCCACATTTCTTTCTTGTATTTTTTACTTAAATATTCAAAGAAAATTTTATTGACTAAGCTCAATATATTAGCTATACATTATCATTATAAAATGGAAAAGCGTACATGAATATATATATTGAAATATATATGTATATTGAAAAAATTTAAATAATTTTCATAAGCTAAGCTGAGCTAAAGATGGTGCCACTATTCGTTAAATGCATATTTTTAAACGATATATTCATTACATGTTTAATTGATAGAATTAATCATTGATAAAAACGAGAGGTTTCGGAGTTGTTTCTCTTAACTTTCACGTATTGCGTTAAAGATGGACTCAATAAAATGATGAACCGTTTTCTATTAACACCCCTCGACTAAAATCAACTTTCTCAAAAAGACAATTGGGTGGAGAACCCCAGCGAAGAGCCCATTCAGCACAACTGGCATGTCTAGAGGGTTGACAGGATGAAACACAGTTGAAGCCGAGAAAAATCTAAACTCCCAACGACATTATACCGTTGGTCATATTGTGGTAACCCCCCTTGGATGACGGCACCGTGAATGTGTATTATAAATCACAGAAAATTTCTTTGTCAGCGTATCTACCTCCCCAGCAATGAAAGTGAAGGAAAAAAAATCTCTACTGCTGTAGGTTATAAAGACCACGAGAAATTGAATAAAAACAAAGACCTGTATATCTAAAACAATGAGTAATAATTAACTTACGATAACCATGACTTCACTCAGAACCTGGACAATGCCATATCAGAATGCCCCATTGTTTTATTCTCACCCGCTTCGACTTAATTATTTAGCTACTTTTGTACTTCGCTAATGAAGCGAATAAAGGGGCGCTTATTAAAACTTAAGACTAGTGTCTCATTTCCTTGGATCGTTTATTTTTATTATTAGTAATCGTTAGCCTGAATTTATTTCACGGGAAAAACCAAGGCTAGTTATTAGAACTTGCAGTTATTAGAGATGGATGAAATTATAACTTGTCATTGATAATTACTCACCATGGATATTAGACGGGGATTGATCCAGGCCTGTTGCATGTTATCATCGAGGTACCTCTTGGCAATCTTATCGATATTTCCCTGGTGTTCGATTTTCGGCGCTGGCATTACCGGCACACTTTCCATATTCGTGTTACTCCTGAAATCAAAGAAAATATCCGTTTTCAAAATATTCTCCTGTCCCACGATATTCTAAATCATTCAACCCGCAGAAATGAAAAAAAAAAATTAAACCAAACGTCTTTGTGATATTTCCCGAAAATTATTATGTTTTCCAATTAAAATAAAATGATTTATACAAATTTCTCTAATACTCAGCCGATTCTAATTAATTGAAAGTATAATTGCAAATAACCAAAATATTAAAAAACTGTATTACATTTTCATGAAATAATGATGTCATATCCTCAATTAAAATAAAATCATTTTGATTTTTTAAACGTTAAGATGTAATAAATATAGTCAGAACTTGATCAATTAGAATCTTGACATGAAATTCCTAATTGAGATTCACCTGAGATGTATGAGTCATTACAATCCACCCAGCGAAATGGACTCATGTCCCAGCATAATGGTTTATTAGTGCAATTGCGTTTAACTCTGCATCATGATATCCACCTGCGGGACCATTATCATCCAGAAGCCGCAAAATTAACGATCCCCCTTCCCCCTTTTCCCTTCCCCCCTTCCCCCTTCCCCTTCCCCACCCTGGAATGCGTCAAACTGATTCTATTGTAAAGCCACATCGTCGCAAAAGCCACAATGGAGACCAATACGGCACCACTACGGATTCTCCCATCAAACTATCGTTACGATACCCCAGACCATAACTATTCGACTGAGTATTCCCAGAGGGTCCCACCAAAAGATAACACCGAGAAATTCCACCATATTTAGGAAATAACTCAGTGAAGAAGAAGATTGCATTCCCTTTGCCCAGAAATTTAGAGATTTCCAGTATTTCCACACCTCCAGATGATTAAAAAACACACTCGACTCCATTTGTATTGCTTTGGAAAAAGAAATAAGACTCAAGAACACTCTAGTATCCAAGCCAACAGCACCGATATATATTTCATCGTAAAAACGAGGCGAATAGTGTGAACAACGCTGCAACAGCCTCCTTCGCGATTTATTCCATTTTGTTGGAATGAAAAGTGAAATATTAATAGATTACGAAACATACAGGGCGTTAGTCTCTCTGATTTATCACTTGGGATTTTATAAAGGCGGATTGAAGAAATCTATGTTTTACGGATTTTTAGTTATTATCTGTTGAGAAGAATTTTTGTTTTAATTTCAAGAGCTGGATTAATGAATATTTTTTCTGAGCTGCTGCTCTGCACTCGAACGTATGACAACCAATATGTGATTTTTACAGGCTCGACGATAAAATCTGTACTTTAGCACACCCTACTGTTGTCAGGGCGAGGCCATTGTTGGAAGACAAGCAAGATATTTCATGGTGCTGTAAAAGGTTATTTGTTTCGAATTGATGGGCCACTGTGGGGTATTAATCAAATCATTTTAAAACGCCATCGGAAAAAGTCAATAATGGAATATAGTGGGGGGGCAGAGAAATAATTTAAAAACAGTGGATTAGCTACGTTAATTTTAACTTATTAAAAATGGCACGAGGAAGAAATGTATGTTCTCTATGACCTGCCTCAGCAGACTAAATGTGGTCAACGAGACCAAAAGAAAAATCGTCATCACGAGACAAAGGATCCCCAGTACCTTTGCCACAGGACCTCAGTGCGTATCTTTATGTTTTAATCCTAACATCTCTCTCTATGTTGATTCATTTTTGAAACTATAGACTCATAAAAATCAATTCATAGAAGACTGAGGCTATATTCCAACAGTCAATTATCTATTCTATGAAATACACGCGGAAATTTATATTCGTATTAATTCTGCAATTGTTTTCGAAATTTCTTTTGTATTTTATCGTGTTCTGGCGATTCATTAAACCCCTAAAAGTCTGAAAATCCTAATCGATATATAAGAAAGATTATCCAAAATTCGTACTTCGGAAGTATTTGAATTCTCAGCCTGTCGCGGGATATTCTACTTCAACAGAATTTAATTAAATACTGACCATAGCTATAATAATAATAATGAATAATAATAAATTCTCTAATCTATTAGTTTATGATTGAAATTTCTTCTTATTGCAATCTTCTTTCAAATTTCAAATTGCAGTTTATTAACAAAAATAACTATACGCTGTGTAATGAATGAGTAATTCTTCATTTATTCTGGAAAAAATTCTCAGATGGAGATTTTCTAGAAATATTAATGATTAGCACCGGATGGGATTTGAGGAGAATTTTTCCTGGATATGCAATGAGTTTTTCATAAAAAATTCATAATAAATTCGCCTGGCAAGAAAAGAAAATCAAAATTTGAAAAAATTCTTGAACTTTGAACGTTTCTTTGGGGATAAATAGAGAATTGGGAGAATTTTTGAGGAATGAGGGGCCTCAAGTGAAAGAATGAACACGTAATTGCATGAAACATGAGAGAGCAATGAATATCCACAAAAAGCCCCGATTGGTTCACCTACAATGGAACACGAGCTGCCGTTACCCTCAACACGTCTCATCGTCGTTCGCACGTGCCACATAACCCCCTTGTAAAATCAGAAATACCTACGAGCATCTCTTTACTTACTCCACTCGTGGTAAAAAGGATCAAGATTACCATGTCCTATTACCGGGTAATTCTCGTGATACCGCGGACCTTCCGGGCAATTCCGGATAATTTAAAATGTGATTCTCATGATGATATCCACGGTAAGACGTCTATTTTCCACCACGTAAACCACTGGGTCATAAAGTTGACTCATTCTCTTTAAAAAAAAAAGGGCAAAGGAAGAAATTCATACGCCGTATATTCTCGCCTCCGTAAGAAGAAAAATAATAGCATCTGTCTGACGTATTTTCTAGCTTCTCACAAATTGGATCGTTACTGATGTGCGAAAAACACCTCGAGCCAACTATCCATCCGACTGAGGGGATTTCTCCAATGATACTCGAGTGTTACTACACTTTACCAACAAATCGAAGTATATTTTACAGGGTGTTATCGTTACGTTTAATGACCTTACTGCACAACAAAAAGCACCAGCTTCAGCGACACCATCCAATATTTCATTTTTATCGAAATTCCCTTCTTCTCTTTGCCACCGATAACTGCATTTACTTTTATTTTTTTACCGTTGTAAAATATGTCTGAAGATCACGGGAAATTGGAGAGACTGCTGCAGCAATGTATCGTACTTTCCGCGGAGAAAAAAATTAATCAATTTTTAGAATTTTTCATTACGATTTGGCACTTCATTTTTCACAATTAATATAATTCAAAGATAGAGCCAGATGATGCTTTGGATTCTACATTTTTGCTTCCGAATGGAAGCTTTGCAATCGCTCGAATTTAACTTTACCATTTTTTGTCATATATCAACTCAGTATATATTTTTTCGATTCATTTTCTTGATTGCTTACCCTCATCTTTACCTAATTGAATCTTTTTTCCTCAAACGTACGTCTCATTGGACCCATCTTTCGCTGTCAATAAAAATCGATTTTATCCAGCCATTTTTTTATTGTTTTATTTTTTCAAAAATTCCGTTTTTTCACGATAATTTATAAATGTTAGTCTAATATTCGCCAGGAGGTGATTATACACGAAATCAACAGTTTTTCGATTAAAAAATTCGATATTAATGAAAAATCACTTTCCTCACCTAAAACTCATAGGTCACTCCCCCAGGGGGCTTGGTCTTTGAGTCCTCCCAGAATTCAATTTAATTAACGAACAATGCTGGCCCGGTATATCCGAATTATTGCACTTAATTCCGTGAAAAAATCCGTAATTTAGATTAACACATGTCAATGTCAGGAATTTGTAAAAATTAAGGATGAGTCCTCGGGAGCAAAACCATTTTTTTTCGCAACGTCTCGAGCCAATAAATTCAATTCAAATCAATTCAACTTCATTTAAGAGTACACACCCCATTGAAACGGCATTTCGTTGTAAATTTTACAGTAGATAGGGAGGATGGAGGGGGGGAAATAAAAAATCGTTCGAGCCACTTTGTGGTCCATCTGTTATTAGAATGCCCGTATGCACCGGTTAGTCTGGAGTCCGTTGAGATTTAGCATTGGAGAGTCCCAAGTCTCGGTGATTTGTGGCCCATTGTTCTCGCAAAGGCACTCACCAACATTCGAGTGAGAATTGTAAAAAAAAAATAAAGAAAGAGGTAGGGGTGTTTTTTTTTGGGCTGAATATTTTCAACGGTATCTACTAAAGTTTGTCAATATTTTATCATAACTACGCGTGATCGGACGTGGCCGGAGCTCGAGAACAAATGGACGGCTTCTCGAATTGCTCCTTTTATTTTTGGGAATTCGCGCTCGAGTTTTTATTATATTCGGGTGCACTCTCGTTCTTCTGAGATTCTCAGCGCGAGATAACCACCGAAACCCGCAACCAACGTCCAATTAGTAATCTCCAGCCATCTTCTTGTTTTTCGCGGGGGTACAACACGGGGCATTTATTCACCACTGATTATCATAAGGTACATGGGTTTTAATTAGACCAAGACTTTCGTCTTGGAAATTTCCAGCTTGATTTTCAGCGAAAAATTCAAACAACTCGCTAATTCATCAATCTCTCGTCTTCGCGAATTCTTACGAACTTTTCAGTGAGCTTGGATAAATATTGTAAACTTATACTACACAGAGAGAAAAGTTTATTAAAAATTACTCGCAAAAAACAATTGGCGGAATGTTACGGGAAAATTCTTGAAGATAATGGTTCGTGAAATCTCCGTTAGACTTACAGTTTCCAGAAAAATTATTTAACTTTTTCCTACTTTTTTTTGACAGTCCCGAAAATTCACTGAACGTTTCAGATTTTTTTCTTACATTTGTATAATAATTTACCTGAAATCATTCTCATTTGCGGATTAGATGAAAGCTTTCGTAATTTTTCTTGAATATTTCTCTCCGAGTAATAAATTAAGAATACAATTGCGAAGGGTTGACTGCAATCATCCAAAAATTTCGATAAAATCTTATGGAAATCTTTTCTATGCATATTATCTTATGCACACTCGAACCATTTTGAAATATATAAAAGATCAAGAATCAAGGATCAAACCAGAATGGATGAATAAATCAGAAAATTGACAATTCAAAAAATCAATAAAAAATTCGAAATTTGAAAATATCATCTGGAATCTTATATTAACATATATAGCTGTGGTAATTATCATCTAATTTCAATAACATAGCATCTAGACTATTATTACAAGTTCTAGTGAAATTAAATGTAGAATACCTTGCGGCAAGCCTAGAATTAAACTATTTTCAATGTACGAATCTTGGCCACTCTTTCTTATATATCAATACAACGATTACTTCTATTATACTTTCATCTTTCAACTTCCTCAAGAAGACATCCGAACAATTGTTTTAAACCATCGCTGAATTATTTTATAAGATTTTTTTATTCGGTTGTGTTTAAAAACAGATTTTTAGAGAAACTAAAAAATTGAAAATATTGATGAATGAATTGAGTTTTAATTAATATCGAGGGCTACGGCTCAAGAAGACTGGTATATTATAAGAGAAAAAAATGATTCGAAAAACGATTGACATAACAAAAAAAAAAATACAAAACTCAAATTGAATGAGATTTCAATAATGCTTCCATTGACAAACAAAGAATGAACATGGATGGAATCAAGAATTTTGAATAAGAGTAATTGACGTTCTTTCTCTGAAGATTCTCTTAAAAGAGATATATAAAAGACTTTGATCTCAATAAATCTCCCGTGTTCATGAATTTTTTCCAATTTTACCGAAAACTTTGCATCGAAGTGGATCTCGATCTCCTCCACCTCTATTATTTCTATAACTCAACACATTTGGCAAGTAACGTTGAAATTTGAATTTTATGGCCCCGAGTAACTCGTGGGGAAACCGTTGAACCCGGTGTAGAGGGTATGAATATAATAAGTGTATTATTGTAATGTGAGATACGAGGGAGAAAATCCCTGTTGGTTTGATACGGTGCGTGAAAAAAAAAAGCACAAGAAAATGTGGCTTTTCCCCGGGTCTTGGAATTCTCAACCTGCTTTCTCCACGGTTCGTTTGCCACTCGTTCCAGGGAAAAGTTAATAAAACTTGGAGATGCCAGGCATCTTGTCTGTCCTGTCGAATAAATCGAGTATTTTCCTATTGTTTTTCTCCAGAGTCACTGAATCTTACTCTCCAGAGAATGTCTGAGCTGTGGCACTTGGAAAATTGACAAAAATTTCAAGAACCCTCACTATTCCCACCCATCAAATATGCGTGAATATGAATAAATAAAAATTGAGCAGATTGAAGGGCATCGCGGGGAAAAAGGCCTATTTATTACTGAAATACGACCTGCGTCAGCGTCAGGGCATCGGTTTGGAGGTGTGTTAACGACTAAGTGTTGGACTAGCGATGTGTATACATGGATTTAACGAAAGAAGATAAGTTTCACACGCGGTTTTACGGTTCGAGAGTGAGTGTAGGCGTAAATCACGTGAAAACGACTGTACCACGATCTTACCTCCCATCACGATGGTGATAATCCAACGTTGTCACGACAAATTTCCAAACATGCACCATCGATTAATCGTAAACGTTGTATGCTATATACCAATCGTATAAACGTTACTTTATTCTCTATCCTCAATCGATTCAAGTGCTGAGAAAAAAGAACTTTTTACTCTCCCTTGTTTCCAAGATCTCCCTCATTTTTTCACGCTCTTCATCTACATCTCTTACATTATTCAAAAAACTCAATGGTTATCTAATACTTAAGTAATCAGCTATTATAAGACCTTCGAATTTTTTTTCCAAAGAGATATCAACTTTGTTGCACTTATCTTGTAGGAAGTGATTTATATTGTATCGAAATCTGCTTGCTTTGAATTAATCGATCCACTTCGATCCATTCAAGACATAAATTTAGTCTTTTTGTTACCGGATGGAAGCATTGAAACCGATAAAATTTAAGTTTCTCTTTTTTTATATTATATGAACTTCTTGTCATTAAAAAATTTTAAAAATACAATTTTGTGTATGCGTGTAACATATTTTTCAAACTTCACCTCCGATTGGCTTCTCCTTGCTAATGAGTCTGTGAAATTATAGAATCGTTTTTCTCATGTGTAAGTATTGCTGAATCCTAGTCATCGATATTAATTAGAATTAAATCCACGTATCAATTAGTTTGGTTTTTTCGAAAATGAATTATTACCCTGAAGAAACAACGTTATAAAATATTTCAACGCTGGCATAAAAAATCAATTTTCATATCTTGTTGAGTGAATTCGAGAATAGAAATAACAGTAATAATCGTTGCATCGATAGATAAGAAAAATCGGGGGAAACTCCTTGGAAAAATTTGAATTCTGGCCCTAGAAATAGTAGTTTTGACGCTGAACTATTAGAAATAATTACCATAATTATATATGTTGATATTATCATTTCAAGATAATCATTCGCAAACTTAAATTATTGAATTATTGAATTATTGAATAACAATAATTAATTTGCTCCAGCAATCCCTCAGATTTTTCCAAAGTAAAAAATAAATCAAGAAACAGGGTAGCAGTCAGAGAAAATTAAGACGACTTTTTCTCGTTTCTGATTTCCATATTAATTCTAATTTCCATTCTGGAGTAAACACCGAGGCCTTCATTACCCCAAAAACTCGTTTAAATTACGACACCGAACCCCTCAAAACAGTTCCAGTATGAGAGATTTTCCCAACGGGTGGTAGACCCTCAACCCAATAACCACACAACCCTAAACTTTTCTCCTACACCCGATATTACCGAATAATTTAGCAATATTTCAGTCGTACCCTGTGAAATCCCAACAATCTAGAAATATTCGGGAAACTTGGAGTGCATTATTGTGAAACCACAGAAATTTCCGCCAACACGTATCACTCCTGTTGACCCCTCGTATTTAATAATCGACATTCACGGATGGAGTTTTAAACTATGATTCACGACAAATGTTCCATCTCGAAATAACGACAACCCGTAGGATCGCCTTCGGATAACGCAACATCTGTAAAGTATCGAATGAAAAAAAAAATAAAAGATGTCAAAGAGTGAAAGAGGTATAGCCATCATTTTTATTTTTCTTTTGTCCAACGATACCATATTTCTCCGGATGAAGGAAACGACGTAAAAGTTTTGCTTCACAGAATGGACGACAATGGCTTCAACGAGGCATGCATCCAGTGGTACGAGGCGTTTGATACGATCGCCAGTGCAAAATATCCCAGGTTATGCCGAACAAAACGAGGGAGAAAAAGGGCGAAGGCCCATGAGCCCTCGATATCACCTGTCCAGATGGGGATTATCTCAAGCTCAATGCTATTCTATTGTGTATCATAACGTGTCCGTTGTCCGAAGACAAATAATGCATCACCGCTATCCATCAATAGCCAACCGCAAATTCACCAGGTGTTATTGTTTTGAGAAATCGGAGATTATTATGACTTCAATCCCAGTCGACAATTATCGACAATGACAATTATTTCTTCAGAAATTCCACCGAGAAAACACGCTTTTATTTTCAATTACTCAAGTTACGGAATTTTATCGGAGAAAAATGATAAAATTGATGAGCTCAAGCGGGTATTGAATTTCTGTTTGCTTTTCAGTCCAACTCACTAATCATTTCTTTTATTTTTATCATTAAATGATTTATTTAAAGTCCACTGGATTGCGAAGAGTAAAAAAGTCGCCAGTTACACTGGCAGGAATTTCTTTAAATTTCCGTCTCAAAATCCTTTCAACTTTTAATTCCATTAGTTCGAGTTGAATTTCAATAAAAAATTTGTGAGACTTGTAAATTCAAGAAAATTGGGGTTTTCATTATAAATAATAATCGATTTTTCAATGAAAGTTTCAATTTTCAGACTCGTCGTGAAAATTAAACATCAAATTGAGTTGAATTCTCAATGGACAAGTCGGGGAAATTATTACCTCAATTTTCCTCAAAATAGAGAATCACCAAAATATCCAAGAGATTAACTGATTCGTCAACAGAGAATTCCACAAAAATTTCATATCACTTTATGATTCTTAAAAAATTCAAGTTTTTCAAATCGAAATTGTCAATTATCATTTTCTAACAATATAAATTGACAAGTACCACAGAAATTCGTTTGAGATAAGAATTGAAATAGGACTTCAATGGAGAGATTTAAATTATATAGTTGTCTTAAATATACAATAGATTTCCCATACAAAATGGATAAGTTTAAAAAAAATGTAATTTTGTCTGTGCACCCATTGTTAAAAACGCAGTGAATATCGATGATCGGGTATGATTCGCGGGGCGGAGATAGACGACACGAGAAATCCATGTACCACAATTTCCTAGGGCGTCAACCCATCAAATGACGAGGTGTGATAGACCCGCATATGGTGCCTCGCACAAGATATCCCGTGGCGTTAGTACAATGCACAAAGCCCATATTGAATATTTCACGCCTTCTTTCGCACCTCGTACACCACATTCACCCGCTATTTGTCATTGATCTGGCCCATTTATTCATCCCCCCACAAGTAACAATGATAACTGGTACTGATGGTGGTAAAAAATAACCCATGCCTCCGAGGAAGCACGACGCATTCGGGTCAGATATATCTAAACTCACTATTAGAACCCTCGGTTTGCAGATAACATCCACTCGTGACCGAGCAATTCCCATGATTTTTACATCAATTCCCATTCACACAGAAATTTTCCTCTCTACTCCATAAAAAATTATGTATTACAAACGATCTATTGTCACCTAATTGTCCACAATGGCGTGTGCCAGCGACAAGATCAATTATACTGCCAAAAATACTGACATTCGCCTCGTTATGATCCAGTCATGACAAACGACTCTTCAGGGATAGAAAATTTATTCAATCCACGTACCACCAGAATTCCGCAGTCAGCCCCTGAAATAAGATGTGACAATCCAACGCGTTTAATTGTCTCCCCATTATAACTCATCATCTCGCTGGGAGAAAAAAAAATATATTCACGTGCACCTAATAAAGGATAATTTCTCGAGGATAATTAAAGTCTGACACGGAATATCCCAGTTGGGCTTTTAATCGACACGACGACGCGGGGTACGGGGTTCAATGTAAAAAGGGATTTTCCACGTGGGGACATTTATGAGAACGATGGGAAATCTCGAAGGCCAGTCTAACTATATAGGTAACGAGCTTATGTCTGGCATAAACGAAACTCGTAAAACTACCGTCTCCCCGGTGTAGGATTAAAGGCAATAAAAGCTCATTTGACTTGATTCCTCTCACAAGTGGGTGTAAATCAATGAATTCTCGGTGCCTCTAACGTCCGTGCCATTAAGCCCCTTTATTATATCTCCCGTATTATATTAATAACAAATAATAAATTACCCATTTTTCTTATTCTCTCGTGGAGCTGGTAATCCGACGATAAACATCGCCATAATATGGCATTAAAAATCTACCTCTACCATTCATGAGCAAAAAAATTTAAACGCCAACGACCCACATACATTGGGATAGCCAATCAAGGTTGATGACCTTAAATGCCAGTTTCGAGTCGAAAACTAAATATTCAAATTTCATGGTATTCGCGGAGTGAAAAATTCAATATTTCAAATATTTATCGGCAATGGAACGCAGTGTCAGGAATAAAAAAAATAATGGTTTCTACCACCGGTGTCTGGATAAAAACCTTTATATTCCAAATCCGCGAAATGTGGGGAATAAAAAATGCCACAATTTCAAATGTATATCGACGATAAAGTCCAGAATCGAAATATGAATAAATTGATTTTTAGAAGAAATCTCTGAGTTATCTGTGTAAAAGAGCGGAAATGAAAAAAAAAAATGATGAAAAATGTAAATTGAATCGACTGGCGCCGTTTGACGGAGACGTCGGGAACTAGACCGACGTCGCGACGCCGCGGGACTTCAATATTCACTGTCAATTTTCCCTTGACTGTCGTCGGCAATGCAGAGAGCGTCGGTAATAGCTTGCCAACAGTCGATGAAAAATTCATTGTTTTGTTTTTTTAAATCCAAGAACTCAAACGAATTTTCCAAACACAAATTGATTTTCAAGTTTCTATCATGATTGAATCCTTGAATTTTCAAAATGAGAATACGAAATTGTTCCTGGAGGCTATAAACGTGGCTCTCCACATTTCCCAGACAAAACTCCCTCTTCCCAATTTTTTTTATGACTGGTCGTTATATCCTTTTGATGTCAAATGCACAAATTTTTCATTTCCCGTAACACCGAGTACAACGACCGAGGAACACCTCTACACACAGGATAATATCGAGTCCTGTGAAGTAAATCCACTCTCTACCCCTCCCAGTATATCTCACTATCTGCACTCTCAAAGAGCTAAATAATTGCTAATGAACACATACGGGTAGGTCTTTGATACAAAAGCACTACCCGGTGCTTTGTAATGCTCACTTTGCCCTATAACTGGGGTTATATTTGCGAATGTGACCAGCGGAATTTCAGATGTTAACGAGGCCCCTCCCCACCCGCTTTTTTTTACCGCCTACACTTCAATAAATGGAGCTAATGAGCAGTTTTGTTTATGAATGAGTCTAATACCTGAACAATTGTGAAGTCTCTCGGAAGAGATGCCTTCATATGAATTTTCCTTTTCAAATTTTTCACATAAACCCCACTCAGCAATTGAGTAACTGTTTCAATTTCATTTCAATGAAAAATTTCTTTGTATCCTATAATTAAAAAATCAGGGAGCCCCAGAGGTAATTGCAAAAGTTGAGCCAAATGATTAATCAAATTTAATGTGGTACAGTGGGTTAGAAAACCGAATAAAACTTAATCAAATCAACTAATGAACTCGATTTTCATAATTAAAATAATTTTGTATTAATCCATTGTTAATTACTAATTATTTAATTTGCATTGCAAATTTCCATAGATTTAATTATTGAATAATCGATGAATCTGATAATAATATGTAAAAATTCACTAAAATGTTTGATAAAATATGAATTTTGGACATTGGTGCAAAAAATGAAAAAATAACAGAACGGACCGGAAAAAGGGAGGAAAAATCTGTGAAAACGTGAAAATAACAAAGTTACATAAACGTTTGAAATATAGTTCCGTGAAATAACGACGACTAGACGCTAAAGCGGCCGGTGAATAAGGGGTTGGGCAAGGGGTTGGAAGCGGGTACATACGGCTCGTTAAAATTCCACGGGAATACGATCGACAGTCAGGTTAGAAGTGGTATAACTCTCATGGCTCAGGGAGCAAACCCGAGAGGTGCACGAAGCTTTGGCAACAGGAGACCCGTTACAGCCCGACACCTCTCAGTGCACGAGCCACACATTTTACCCGGCATAAGCATCCTCTTACCCCCGTCTAATAAAAAAAAAATCACATTTATACCGCGATTCCCCGCCCCTAATCGTGCAAAACGACATTCCTATTATATTAAATATATCGCCACACATTCTCCGAGAATTAATTAATTTCTCATTTTCATCCTCGTTAAAAAATTCCGATAAGCACGAACCGCACGATCGAAGTATTCCCGCTTAAACCAGACAAGTGGGCACTCGTGGGCTGTAGCCTCGTCTCTTCCATTCTAGTTTTTTTTCTCTCCTCTTTTTTTTTTATTCTCTGGCAATTCTCTCTTTTTGATTCTAGAGCTTCTGGGCTCGATCAAGTACAGGGAAGATAAAGCGCGAGCGCTGTCACTCGAGCACCCACTGAAACATGACTCTCTTGTTTCAATGTTTGTCAGTCGTTATTCTATATTTCTACGTGATGGGGACTATCATTCATCCAGCGATCCAATGCGTCAACGTGTGATTGTAAATCAAACCGAAAATGCATACATCCTGATAATATATTATTGACTGATTGGCTTGACTAGATACGACGAAGGCTATTATGAATTATGGATGTTATGATTGTCTCCTATTCTCTTGAATCACTTTTCCAATATGTGCACGAGAATAAAAATGTGACGAACTTTTACGTCAACCAATACGAATCAAAAACAACTACGAATAGAATATTTAAATTGAATTATTCAAATTCCATATTATTTTTCGTTTAATTTAATGAATCATATTTATCATTAATTTTTATTATGTTTACGGTTTTGGATTTCACCTCAATTTATTTCATTTGTAGTTCTTTTTGATTCGTATTGACTGTTCCATTCTGAATTTTTTTTCTAGAACAAAACTAATTAATCAATAATCAAAGAAAATATTCAATCTTTAATCAATTCCATTTGGGCGGAGAATTTCCTAACATCATAAATCACATAGATTTCTTCAAAAAGAACTTCTCAAAATTGTAATGGTCGAATATGACGTGAAAGGCTCATAGATCAAAGATTGTTTCAACAATTTCATCGCCAAAATTTAAGACATCCTTCGGACTCTTTTATAGAAAAATACAAATACTCAGTCAAACCAGCCAAAGACACGTCTATCACGACTGCTGAACGAATGGACCCTGGGATACAACGCGTCTTCTTTATCAGCCAAAACCACTCGACTTCTCTCCCACTATTCAATTTTCCTAGCCAGTGAAATCCCCAAATAGAAAATAGTTCCATCACTGCCCTACATTTTCTTCAAAACACAAGAAAAAAACAAAATCCACCCCTGAAGTCTCACCTCTTATTCAAACGTCACATGTAATCAAAGTGAATAGAATCGTACAACTAATCAAGACTTAAAGAAGTTTCGCACTCATATATATATAGCCAAATTTCACTTTTTTTTTTCTTTTTTGCGGATTCTTGGTTGGATTTATTTTAACCAATTTTACGTTTTTACGTTTTTGCCTTTTTTTATTGGTTCCGGAGTTTTTTTGTTGGGGTTTTCTTTTTGTTGCTTTTTTTTTTCGGTTTTTGGTTTTTTTTTAAAATTTTGGAAAAACCCAGGAAAATTGTTGGCCTTCCTTTGAACTTTGGGGGTTCTTTGCTTATTGCCAAACGGCGGAACGTTTTTTTTTTTAAGTCAATCCCATAGTAAGTTCGTCAGAAAATGAAAAAATAATCATTTTGGCTGCATAGGTGTGTGGAACCGTTAAACTGGGTGTTTCAATTATATTCTCCAGTCTCTCTATAAAGGTAATACTGCAAAATCAAGTTGTCGAGGGTAAGATTTCGGCTAACTTCACGCGCACAGAGAAAACAAATTTCTTTTGCCAATAATATTTACTTACAAGAATATATATTTGGCATTAGTAAATATTATGGGAGTATTTACACAGTGATTGCCAGATTTACTGGTGGAAAGAAAATATATTTGGCAAAAGGAAGTTTTTTCTCTGTACGTAAGACTTTTCACGCGTAATCCTACCCCTCATTGGTCAATCCAAATAAAACTGATCATTTCCCATTGGTCAATTGGCTGTCATCATCAACCCAACAAAATAAAATGGAGCGTTGGGTGTCGTAAATAAATTTAGAAATATCCACCTTGCGAGATTTGGAATCTGGTAAAATTTAGGCGAATCAGTAACCTAGATTCTAGTTCTAGAAGTCCATCAGTAGCAACATCGATGTGGGGAAACAGCGATCTGGAGGATTTATCGGCCAAAAAGAAATGCCATTGATCTCTCAGTAGTAAAAACGGGCCAGTACTTAAGTGATACTTCAAATGAATGTTTTTGTTAAGTTTCAATTTAGAAAATCAGATACTCTTTGTTATCCCCGGCAAAGCCGTCTAGATTGGGACATTTATTGATCACGTAATGCAACTGAAGCGTGAACAAGAGGGTTCGCGGAGAAGCCTGGTGGCATTGGACGGTCAGTTCTAACGTGAGTTTCCAGTTGTATAACAGTAGTGGCTAGAAAGGGTTTGGGGTAGATGGCTGGGGCCCCATTAAGTAGGCAGGATTAGTTTGGCGTGGCTGATTAAAGTTCCGGAAACACGCGGCACTGGTCACTTGGACCAGGCGTCCTATGTTTTTACCCTCTTACTCCAACCATCGCTTCTTACCCACTTCCCACTCGCTTTGTACCAGCCAACCCCAAACGATAGTCTCGAGGAAGTTGCAAAAGGGGTTGACTCAAGATATACGACTTTGAGTGCATTCAAAAGTGTTTGACAACTTTATCTATTCGATCAGATATGCCAAATCAAGAGACATCCCTAGCACATTCAAACATCACCATAATTTTCCATATTATCATTTCCATCCTATTTCCTATCACGTCACCCTCGCACTAGAATTTCAAGGAACTCCGTGTAATTCTACCACGAGATTTCATCAGAACGTAAGAAAAATTTAAATTAGTTCTACAAAACTGGATGTTGAAAAAAAAAGGAAAAAAATATAGGAGAACCGGAAAATACTGGAGAATTATGAATGACGAGATGAATAATGTGATATCCACTATTCGAAAAACAATAAGACTCGAGGTAAAACGAGATTTAATGAGGCGGATTTAGGGAAGAATTGAGACAAAACCTGGACACTGTTAATACGCTCACCCTCTTACTTCCCCTTAGCTCAAGCTATTTATCTTGCTCAACGGCTTGCGTCCCCCCGACCACTCCCGTTAATAGACGTAAAACGCACTTTTATCCCTTGTTTTAAAATGAAAAGAAGCCATTCCACTCACCTCTGATGATTATTGTTAGCCGAGGGCATGGGGGTGGGTACACGGGGCGGTGGTACTGGAATAGCTTTCCGCCTTGCATTGTTGGACTTGTGAACTGTCGGTGTGACACGACCGCTTGGTGCTATCCGCCCAGCGGTTCGCGGCCTTTCCGCTGTCGCGTCCATCCTCAATCTGCAAAATCATTATAAAATTACCTTTAAATATCTCTTCTGTTGGAATATAACTTCAGTCTTCTATGAATTGATTTTTATGAGTCTATGGTTTCAAAAATCAATCAACATAGAGAGAGATGTTAGGACTAAACATAAACATAAGCAATGAGGTCATGTGGCAAAGAGACTGGGGATCTTTTGTCTCGAGATGACGATTTTTCTTTTGGTCTCGTTAACCACTTTTAGTCTGCTGAGGCAGGTCATAGAGAACAGACATTTCTTCCTCGTGCCATTTTTAATAAACTAAAATTAACGTATTTAATTCACTGCGTTTGAATTATTTCTCTGCGAATATTCCATTATCTTCAATAGCTATTGTGCAATTTCAGATTTTTCATTTGGAATTTAAGTCCTCGCAGTCTCAAGGCGAAATTGTATTCAAGACTTCATTGTAGTTACGAAACTATTAACCCTGAAGACTTGAGAAATGACAAATTACAATTCTAACTCCTCCGTGAACCGTATACCGTCATCATGAACGAAATTAGGCATTTAAAGAACTCATTCAATCTTAGCCAACGTTTCGAGCACAATATGCACTCATCATCAGGGCTCACACTTTATTCTTGTGGAAGAAATATACGAAGTATTTGAAAAATTATTGCAAATGCTGCTATCACTTTTATATGAACTTTCCTAATCTAAAGTTATAAACCAATAGCTATCCAGGTCATTGGGAGCATTTAATACTCTTCTAAAAATGTCAACTCAAACCGACACCAAGGTGTTACAAAAAATTATTGTCTCTCTAATCTGCAGTCAATCACATTTTATTCTATTACCTCTCATGACCCTTCAATATATATCACAATTTGTTTAAATAAACATCTGATTCCTCGTGTACTAGCCGTGAAGCGGTTAGAATAATAATATTATTAACGGTTAAAAGTTTCATAAAATTGACAAATCGTAAAAAGTCTATCAAGTGAATTTGATTTTTCTGTGTGCAATGGAAAAATAAATGAAAAAATTCTCATTTGATCTTCGTCTCGTTGGGGCAGTCGAGAGAAAAAGTTTTGACATGGTCTGTGTCTCTTCAAAGTATTTCTCGAATACTCTCAAAAAGAAAAAAAAAAATCAGCAAAAAGCCCGAGTCCATTGAGACAAAACCAGCGCATATACTTACAATCGTAAAAGTACCGCTCGCAGAAGCAACACGAGTAGTCTGACATGAGGGATTCATTAATTGGAATTCCGTCACGCTAATACACACATACACCATTTTCCAGACTGTTTTATATACTGGATATGCATGTTTACCGATATTCTGTCGGGGTAAAGTCTTATCGTGGATAAATCGGCTGGAGAGGGCACGCATTTAATTACAAACGCGTGGCGTTACGCGTCACTACTCTCTCGTATATATAAAAGCACCATTTTGTGCACCTTTTTCATTCTATTTCTCGTTAACCAATGGATGGAAAACCGTCCAAAGAAAATACCAACGGAACATCCGATATCAATGTACATTTATCCCAGTGGCTTTGAGAAAAACGATAACCCTTTGCTTTCTTTCCCTCCTTTTCATCGATTTCCTCATTAAATCCTCATTTTTTACACGTATTTTATTAAAATCTGCATTTTTATGAAAAATATTATGAGAAAATGCCGGAAAATAGTCTGATAAAAAATGATGGAACTTATGCGAGCTTTTTAATTCGAGAAAGTTCCTCGCATTTCAGAACATCATTTTCCACCGTTTCCTCAAAGAATTGAAAAATAGTGATTTAAATGCCGTATTAATTTAGTTTAATTGAAATTTCGTCAATTCCATTATTAAAATGAAGTAAAATTCTCCGCAACTCACAAAAATTAGTTTTTCATTCTTTCAGTCGTATATACTTTCGGGTTTTTACGAGGACATCCACTCCCACCACCCCCTAATCCACTCGCCTATATATCCAGACAAACCTCACCTGAGGGGAAAACCTTTGGTCAGGTACAGCGGTCTCTTTTACGATGCTCCCGCCCAGCAATGAAACCGAGAAATTAAAAACACCAGAAATTGGTACCGACGGGGATCGAATTCACAACCTTCCTCCCCCGCATGCCAGTCTATTGCCATCGACATTAAAAAAAAATTCATTTTTTTTCACGCCTGAAATATCGAAGAATTTGATGAATTCTGATGAAAAATGTGGTAAAATGCTCAACATTTTTCGTCGTGGACTCGACATTTTTTTCATTTTTATTATCCTAAAATGGAGCAATACCACAAGTCATTCTAAGGGACTCGAGAAGACGACGACACGGCGCCAAGAGGACCCCACAGCGCACTCTTGGAAAGATACAAGACGCTCCGCGCGTGACACTGCGGCATCTTGTCTACAATGTCACCGACCCCATCGAGAAAATGACCTGCCTTATTCTCCGAAACCAGTACACCAAGAGAACATTTTTTTTTACTCCCCCCCCCCCTTCTACCGCCAAGCTACAAAATATTCCAGTACAATTTCCACCATTTTTCCACCTCCACATGTCGCCGAATACTTGACTCACTCGAGATTGAACAACAAATAAACCCAACGAACATCTCATTCCCCCCGCGCACTCAAATTCCAAGCTCGTGTTTGTTCTCTGTGTCAATGGGCTGTGAAAATTAAAACAATGGTTGCACGTCGTTGAAAAATAATCAGGTTTATCCGAGCGACGTATCTCAATGCACCCTCGATCCACCCCCGATGCACCCACCTCCTCACTCCGGAATACAATAGCTCATCTCAAAAATAAAAGCAGAATAAAAATGACAAAAATGATGAATGAAAAAAGGAGAAAAATTGAAAAAAGAGAGAGATACGCCAACGGGTGTTGGTGGGCGTTGGAGAGAGATAAAAAGGGGTTGAAAAAAAAAAAGGAAAAATGTAACAACTGGGGAACAAGTCGTTGCAGTATCGTTGAAAACAATGTGGCGCGTCGTCGAGGAGTGGAGAAGTACACACGAGTGATTCAACCCCCTCATCCCCTTGTACCTCTGCAACTCGCATTCTCACCTTCTGCACTGACGACTACACGATTCTTTTCTTCATACGATGGGTCGGTATGGGGTGAGTTGGTGAGTTTGGAGCGATGAATACCATATTTCTGCAACTGTGGTGTTTGTCAACAGAGCGTAACTCAAACGACAAATTTTTTTTCCCCTCTTTAATACTTGCCAACATATTTTTTTCATTCTTGAGGCTTCTCATTTTCGCTAAACTCCCGGGGGTGCAGAAAATTCATTGAATTTTTTTACACTGTCTAGTCGAGTTGGTAATTAATCACGGGTTAATTACCGGCTCTTTTACAACAAAACTTGTGAAAGAAAACTTGTCCTCCATCTATTTTGCCTAGATAATAGACATAACCATGAGGTTATCATATTTTATTTATGTAATATATTTACTTACATAAATAAAATATAAATATGATATTATATATTATATATTGACTATGAATGTGAATATGTGATGAATCTAGTAGTTTCATATTTTTTTTTTATAACAAGAATTAATTTCTATAAACACAATTTCAAAATGATTGTATAGCCAAATATTTCAGAGATCTCCATGATATAATCCAATATATTTAAAAATATATATATTTATAATCCTATGCTCGATAGTATTGTATGGTATATTTAGAATTATATTCGTTAAATTAACATTCATATTTGAAAATGTGTTATAAAATTTTTCTTCAAAACTCTCGCCACAAGTTCTCATGAAAAATTTGATAAAATTCTTGCGCTCCTGAGAAAACCAGTTAGTTTTATAAAAAAAAAACGCAGAATTCCAATTGCTTTATTACATTTACAAACAAGCCGTTTAATGACTGCTATTATTACTACTCATTTTCGCTAAACTCGTAACAGCGAAAAAATTTTGTTGTGCAGTCTTTTCGTGCGGTTTATCTAACGGAGTTGATAATAAATTCGACCATGTTAATGACCGGTCGTTTAGTTCAAGCTGTTCTGAACGAGAAATTACGGGGTGAGGAAAGAAAAATATACCGGTAATTGGAAGGGCAGTGCGCGGGCTTCTCTGGCAGCCTTAGAAATTTTTTTTGCGGTTGATACAGAACCTCAATTTACACTAACGAAGACGAAACATACTTTTCAGTGTTAACATGATGTGTCACTGTTGCCAGTAACAAGTTTCTCATGGCGATCGTGTATCGAGTTTTAATCCCGAGTGGATTTTTAATTCCCATGGAGGGACTTTGGCGAATTAAACACAGCAATAGACACTCATGTAAAATGCGGGGAAAAATGTACTTTAAAATTAAAATTCCGCTGGATGCATCAAGGAATTAACTGTCCCTTAAATCCCAGTGTACCCGAAAAATTAATACATTTCCATATCTGTGAGATCAAACGAATTGTTTATCCGAGTATAATTTCCTTGAAACGACTAAACCCTCTTTCAAGGGTTGTAAACTGTTTCGAAAAATAATTTTCTGGGTCAGCAGAACGGGAGTTAATCTCCCACAATCATAATCTCTCATTTACACCGAATTCGTGGATAAATATCCGATGAAATATGAGTACAGATTCAAAAGCTTGAAAGTGTGTGATAAAAAAAATATAATAATAATAATTCGACAGACGTCTCCAATTATGCGTAAAATTCCGACTAATTCCAAGATGCGCCCAGCCATCTGGTCTCCAATCACACCATTTACCCACAAGTCAAATAGCTTTTTTTTTCCTGTCCCCTCCGAGACATTTGGTCCCTCAAACGGAAGTTTAACTTTCAAGTTGAGACGTTAGCGTAAAGCCCACCCACACACCCCTATTGCAATACGGTATTTTATAAAAAAAAAAGGGGCTGCTTCCACAGACCCAACGAGATTGACAAACAAATCTCAACCGCATCGATAAAAACGTCAGTACGAATATTCCATTAATAGAATACTTCCACCGGAAAGAACATTCAATCTGTATTTCAACTTTCATACGAAATTCAGCGGACGAAGGGTGAAATAAAAACGTACGAACCACCCGGAAAAGATACATGAACCGACTGGTGAATAAACATTTTAATAAATGCTTCCACCATTATATAGCTCAAGGCTTTTTCGGAAATAAAAAGATGAAAAAGAGAAAAAAAATATTGTGTGTATAACTGTCGACCCCGACGGTTGTACTGGTTTTCCCCACCTCATTTCGCTATTTTTTTTCATCGTACCGAGTCTGGAGGGGTTGCGGCTATTTCAACCCCCTCTAACCCACCAGTTTTATTTTCCAGAAAATTAAAAGCAAATACTCGACCACCTGCCAACCAAATACCCATGTTTGTGAGACTCAAATTCTATGAAATATAGATTTTTTTGAAAAACATCGACAGCAACATTTATATAAGGGAGACTAATTTTTCTTTTATTCCGACCTGAACAATTGCAATTGTTCAACTGTTTGAGGTGAATTATTCATTCCTTGAATTTTCCAGGACAATTTACCTCCATTTTTCTCAATTCTGTTGATCAAATTTGTGAGTTTTGTTTTTTTCAATTAAAAAATCCATTGAAATTTCCATCAGAAAATTCCACCGCGATAACTTTTAATTACCGTCCTTTAAAAATCATGGAAAAAGAGTAATCATATGAGGGGGTGCAAATTTTGTATGGCACTCGATACAATTGCGATTGTTATACTGTTTCATTAAAATCGTGGATTTTCACAAAAAAAAAATGACGAAAATGTCAATCAAACTCTGGACACTCGACATTTTTCCAATAGCCGGAAAAATCGCACTAAATTTTCATGCCCTGCAGGCCGTTGAAGAAACAGTAAATCATACGAGAGGATGTGAATTTCGAAAACAAATTAATGAATAATAATAATTGATGAATCCAAAGAATTATTATTCATTAAAAGTTATTAACAAGGCGCCTTTCTCTCATTTCCGTTACTTCACAGAATGAAAAATACCGGAAAAATTACGGAACTTTCATGTATTCGTGGGGTGACCTTGGTTTTCGGGGAAAAATACTGTAGGTTCCGTAAAAATTCTCGTAGCGAGCAGGAATTTTTACGAAACTGTCAGGACAATTTTACGGTGCCTCCAGTATTAGTACTTTTCCCTGAAAAGCAAGGTCACCCCAGGAATACGTGAAAGTTCCGTAATTTTTCCGATATTTTTCTCTCCGTGTTGTAATTGCAAATTCCGAATTGAAAAATTCCTTGAAACTTGTGAATCATTTTTTCCACTGATAAGAAAAACATTGAAGTACCTCGCACAGAGGCACATATTCAATAAAAATAACGTAATTTAGCGTAATTTAAAATTCGTTTACCGATTGCAGAAAATTCTGATGAAAATTGGAAAACTCCAACAAAAATTCTGCATTAGTTCCATAAAATGTTCGTTACCACCACATTTCACTTC
>NW_011887746.1:1037748-1039988 GCF_000806365.1 Fopius arisanus | reverse complement strand
CTAAAACGTTTCCTAGACCGATCCAGCACAAAAGCTGCAACCACCCTGAGAAAATCCAACCAACTGTTAGTTGTATCTTATTATCCGTAATTCACCAGCGCATTGTAAGCACTTCTCTCACTCGAGGTATCCTCCACCAATTATCTCCGTTTAAATTTCATTAATTAACGAATTCGCGGTAGCGTGAGAAGTCGAGACCCCTCCTCTATCCTCCCATTACTCTAGTTTCCTCGAGAATTTCGCATTTTCCACTCACCCCCTATTTTTACCCAGCTGCATCTCCAACTTTTCCAGCTTCTTCTTCCCAACTATCCCTGAAACGTGGCTAACGATTCACGCATTATGGAACTAGTCTTATTTAACTAGACTTTGAGCCTGAATTCAATCTTCAACTCCACTCCGACCCGCAGAATGCACTTTTCCCAGAAGAAAAAAAAGGCCCACTCATTTTTATTTCATTACGACGAAGAAATACACTCAACGATGGAAAGACGACAGAAAAAAATAAATAAAAACTGTGATACATTTTTCACTGGGGAGAGAGAAGAGCCCAACAATTCTTTAATCGCATTTTCAGCAATAGATCAGTGTTATCCTCCCCCTCATGAAATGTGCACATACTGCAATCGAATAACGAATGATTCACGCAGTCAATACACATAAACCAGGAGATATTTTCCACACTGGGGCGTCTGTATCACCGATTATCTGGAGAGGGCTCTCGAGAAGAAATCACTATCACTTTCTGGCACTGTCAAAGGGGGCGGGTAATTCCGGACTAGATCATACCAGGGACACGCCGCCTTCCGTTACGATAGGGTCTACACTTCCCGCACAGTCGAGCTAATATAATCGTCGTCTAATCCTCCGACACTGCATAATCTATAACCCAATAAACCAAATCCCCCCGAACCAGTCTGGTCACGAGTCCGTTTGGCAAGTCTAATGCAAACTCGGGAAATTAAATTCTTGGCTTCATCAAATTATTTCCAAGGGGGAAATATTCATAGTTATCCTATATCAATAATTTATTTTCAACGTTTTTAACATTTTGTTCATTGTTTAACCGTAAAGTCCATTCATTATGAACAACGGTAAATGCGCTGAATACCAATCTAGACGAAATTTAAAGCTGATCATATTAGATCATGCATGATCTTTACTAGCTACATCCGATTTATCATCATATCATCAAATTCGGAATTTATTAGAGGATTTTTATTTATAAATTATTGTAAAATTTATGCCTCTAAAAAGGAAGAGGCATAAATGCACCTGCATAATGGCCTATTATCCTTATTATGAAAGTAGAAAGATAAAAATGAAGTTCGCCCGAGTCGAAATATCTCGAAACACGTTTGACTAATTCCTCATTGGTCAACTCGAACCGCCAAATTCAAATTCGGCGCACGGAGTGCGCAGTAAGTCTCGTAAAGAATAAAGCGACATGAAGTACTTTAATAAAAAAAAATTCAACCCTACATCGCACATAGTTACTCAAGAAAATTTCGTAAAGAGTGGTATACCGTCGATTTACTCAAATAATGCAACAAATAGAGACAACCCTAGGAAAATATTGAGATTTTTTTGTTTGAAATAATGAGACTGACTGTCCACTGCTGAATGAGACATCGGTCTTTGACTCCACCGGAAATATCAAACCAGTAAGAAATTCAAGACTCATTATCTCAAGAAAGACGCAGGAAAGAAGGACAAAAAAAAACGTTGATTCATTACGATAAATGCAGAGACACTCGTCATTGGTCATTGATTGCACAAAGTGCCGGTGATATATACCCAAGGATACACAGCGACTCCGACAAAGCCAATGGGGATTCAGGGCAACCAGTCAGACGTACTAATACATTCCCTTTGAATACAGGGCCCATGACAACCAGCTCCAAGTGTGTATCGGAAATGGATGTGAAATGCAGGCGCCTTCACTCGAACCATCTCCCAACTACGTCAATCCAATTGTACCCGTTATAACTGCATCCCTGTTCATATCACTTCAAACGTGAAATTATGCAATAGGCCAAATATAGAAAATCCCCTGACCCAGGTCATTATTCATTTCATTTCATATCCAATTCCCACTCCCACTCACTTCCACTCATTTCCACTCACTTCCACTCACTTCCACCCACTTCCACCCACCACCCACCTCCACCCTCTCCTCATCACCCATATTAATAACATCATCATCATTTTTTTCCCCCAACACTAGGACAAAACACCCC
>NW_011887746.1:1034675-1037413 GCF_000806365.1 Fopius arisanus | reverse complement strand
AATCTGCCATTCCCCTGTTATTAAAACTGATCGATATTGAGCGCGTGAAAAATAATAAATCTCGAGTTAACTCCAATCATTGATCTCTCCATGTTTAATTCAAGGTTATGCCCCCCTCTAGAAATAATGGTAAATCCTCTCAACACCCCAGGAATAAGATTTGTCTGGCTCAAGGTGGATAAAACCGATTTTTCAGATGAAATATTGATGAGGTATCGAAGGGGAATTCATTAAAGTGTCAAACGACGCATCCACCAATTTCTTGGGTGTCTTGAGGCGCATAAATATGCAGTTCCTCGGGTATGATACATTGGATATATGGTGTGTACAATATTCAGAGTAAACGGTGTAATGGGGGGAAACTGTGTGAACGAGAAGGATGAAATGACGAAGGGAGTTTTGCGGTGTAGCGCATGGCTAACATTCACTGAGGCTTTACGAGCTTACCAATGAAAATTTTCCCGACCTCTCCTTTCCGGTCTGTATCCACCCACTGGTTCCTCTATTCCATATCCCCCACAACTTCCTACTCACCCCCTACTCACCCCCTTCCACCCACCTCCACCCCCCACCACCCTCTTCAACCCCCTTTCACCCTCTTCCACCCTCTTCCACCCTCTTCCACCCCCTTCCACCCCACCAACTCATTGAGGGCCACACGCACCAAGAAACTGTCATACATCATATAAATATGCAAAAGGCCATGGCATTGCTAAGTTCATTCTTCCGTCTGGCTCCAATTGCTGCATATGATGCTGCGCGCCCACAGAAAAAAAAAACAATTACTTCTGCTAAATGAATTGACTTCAGGTGAATTTACTTGGCACCAACTGATATCGATAAATTGAAATCCGTGGGTTGTTTTGTAGTTAAAAAATTTACTTGGCAAGTCATTATTTTTCATGGTGCACGATGCCATGTACGACCTCCAACATACATCACGGGTCAGTCGCGAGGGGGTGAGAGGTCATACGCAAAAAGGGTAGAAACGGCAAAGGATATTATCTCGAGTTACTTCTGTTCATTACAATTATCGCAATGTTCTGCCACGTCTACATTTGCATTCCACATCGCGTACAGCCAGAAAAAAACACGGAAAATAACACTCAAATGAAATAAATGAGTTTATGGGAAATTCTTTTGATGTAGTCCTTTCAGATTTTATAAATTATAATAATTTATGAACTATAATAATTTAAATCAATACATTAATCTTCAGAAATGAAGAATCGAAATCTGTCTGATATTTACATTGGAATTCTTATCGAAAATTTGTGCAATATTAATAAATTCCATTGGCAAGAGAAGGAATAATTAGTGTAATGACAGTAACAATTTGACAATATTATCACGAACTAGTTTCCCCGGTGCATTAAAAATATTCCTCACACCCCCAGCCATTTTATTCCCTCCCATTCCCCCAATGATCGACAGCTCATCAAAAAAATTTCATGAACTCGAAAGCTCCAATTCTAACGAAAAAATATTCATGAAAAAAAAAAGAAGAAATTGATCATTAGTTGGGGATTAAAATCTCCCGGCGTCTGGTGAAATTTAACCCCCCGTCTAATTGATATTCCGCTATCATCGAGGGGAAGTATTGTTTACCCGTTCGGGTTTGCATGTGAATAATAAATCGATTGTTCGGTAACAACACGCAACAGAAATTGGTTCCCATTGAATTCTGTAATCGAGTTGTCAGGTTTATTTCAGAATCAGGGGAGTAGAAATTCTTTGAGGCTTTGGAATTACCGTCGAATGCAACTGTATATCTCGTGTTATCTATTCATGTGTCTCGTTTCAGACGTATATTACGTATAACTATCCCCATTGCTCGTGTACTCACTACGAGTGGTACTTCAGTCACTCGAACCCGCTTAGTAGACGTCGAGTAATATCGGCCCATCATTACATCACACATATATGCGGTGGCATTTTAAAATTCCCGACGAGTCAGAAAAATTGACAATTTACCATTTAACCTTGTGCACTTCAGTGTTAAGTATTTAAAGGTAAACTGACTTACTGAGCTACTGACAAGCTGCTGAAGCCCTATGGAACGATAACATAGAGAAAAGACTTTTTTATGTCATAGCGGCCGGTAAAACGCGTTTCGCCTTCGGCTCGGACTATAAAGTTACATTCGTCAGATTCCCTTTTACCGTCCTAGGCGTGAAAAATACTATTTCACGCCTAGTACGGAAAAAGTGAATACTGAACTTTATAGTCCGAATCGGAGACGAGGATTATAACGCGCATGAGTCAGAATTATTTTTTTCGCCGTGGCTATGATGCTATTTTCTGTCATTGTAGCCGAAAACGCGTTTTGATCCGAGTTAAGCGAGGTTAGAAACGCGTTTTACCGGCCGCAATGACATAAAATATTTGTTCATTTTCATTTTTCCAACCCCTTATTTGGGTGTTCTTATATGATTTATGAAGTGAATAGCGGTGAAATCAAGTATTCATTGCTGTTAAATTTCGATTTTAGAAGAAAGTCACTTTCCTCCCCTAAAACTCATAGATCAAGCCCCCAGCCAATTGTGAAATAATTTTTTTTTTGTTTTTCACGTTTTGAGCGTTTTAATATCATCTACAAGATGAACTCACGTTAAATCAACGGTCACTTAATAAAAAAAAATTGAATTCGAATAAATTGAAAAATAGAAAACAAAACAAATTTCATCAATATCAGTATGAATTATTTCACCTGGACGACAAGGTATAATCCTGAAAAA
>NW_011887746.1:1032594-1034335 GCF_000806365.1 Fopius arisanus | reverse complement strand
ACAAACTCGCCACTAATATTAATTTTCAATTAATCGATAAATGTACGAGGGAGTGATGAACTTTTTTATTCCATCACAACACCGAAGAATGCATGAAAATATTTCTCATTTAATAAATCCCAACCGCTAGTTTTATTCTCCTTTTTCCATTGTTTCGCTCAGGGTAAAAAAATATATACCAAAAGGGAGTACCGAGGAATATAATGGAGGCTGCACGTAAGAGAGGGAATAAAGCGAATGAAAAATACTAGAGAGCAGACTAACGAAAACAATAAAGAGCGATTCCTTCCACCTCGGTGATGGCTGTCTAAGGAAAAACCACGATATTTTCCGTAAGCAAACAATACATATTAACCCCCGATGTCAGAGTACCTCGTGCTATTCAATCCACCGAGTCGATATGACTCACTGATTTTAAATATCGAATTAAAGATATCTCGTTGAGATTATTTCTTCAGTCACGATTCTTCATTCTCTTTTCCTTTTTAGTTTTCAATATTAAAAGTAGAAATAGCATAAAGTCACTTCTGAAATTAAAATCTCAAAATTATTATCATTCAATTCTTTTTTTACAAAATAATTTAACACAGCCTTTTTTCGATGGAGTCTATATCAATGATGAATTTAATTGAGTTTATGTTGGAAATGCCTTTGCACTATTTCATTCGTTTTTTTTTTGGTCGACGAAATAATTGATGTGAATGGAGTAAGATATATTTACTTAATTGAAGAGAAGGATTTAAAGATCTACACGTACAGTTAAACCAAAAGTTTATGATCCTTTTTATAATTCGTTATACTTATCGCAAGGAATTTTCAATTAATATTTCAATTACTTGAAGTAATAGCCATAGAAATTATAATATTGTATTTGATTTTATGAATAAATATTATATTGTTTAAATCGATGAAAAAAAATTAAATCAATCGTCATGAAATTTTTACAATTTTTAAATTTTCAAGATTTCAACGGAATTTTTTATTTTAAACGATATTTAAGGAAATTTTGATTTTCCCCATCAGAAGCCGTGGGAATTTGAAAACTTTAATACATTGTAATAAATGCAAAGCGACCTTAATGATTTGAAAGAGACAATTTATTACTTTTAAATGAATTAGTTTCCTGACGGTAGTTCAACGCTTCTTTGAATGTTTTTTTTTGTCTATTATAAAACTTCGTCTGAATTTGTGAGGGGAGGTTATCCGTTTGATATTGGATGCAATAGTAATCATCGAGTAAAATAGGAGAGGGTGGTACATCGGGGTGAGCGATTCAGAGTTTGTCGCCCTTTGTCATGGTACAGAGCAATAAAATGAAGACGAACTCACTCCAATGAGGTAATAACTTCAGAATAAACTTCAACAATAGTACGTTTTTTTTTCCATTTAATTAGAGCTCTATTGACCCAGTTTAATTAAACTAGAAAAATATTCACCTCAAAGGAATATTTAAAATGATAATCTCCCACTTTTTTTCACTAGGATGTGCCTCGTGTTCGGTCTCGGATGAAGTTTTAAATATTGAAAAGTTATGGCTCAAGTGGACGAAGTGGAAATGCTGCAGACAACATTCAGGAGTCCATTAGGGATTTTTTATATAGAGATTTTCGAGGAAATGAGGACATAATCGGATCGTGGAGTCGTGAAATCATAATGGTAGTCGCTCACGAAAAGGTGCACTCAATTTTACGAGTGAAAATTGAAAATTTGTATTAAAAATTGATGGGACAATTATATATGG
>NW_011887746.1:1029216-1030609 GCF_000806365.1 Fopius arisanus | reverse complement strand
TGGGATTATACCCCTTGGCTTCAGCCTCCTATAAACCTCCCATCCGTCAAAAATCACTTTCCCGCACTTGTCACGAAATATACTATATTCGTATACTCTTGTCGTGTAATGGTTTGAAGCTTGCCTCATATTTGCGTTATATTCAACTAATTTAGGTAAATTCTTTAAATATCTAAAAATCAGACAAAAATTACAACTACACCAGTTTTGGTAATTGGTAAACATTCGATAATTAAAAAACTCTCGTGGTATGATCAGTGAATATTTCTGTCCGTGTGGTGAATAATTTTTAAAACTCCCTACAATAAACTGACTCGCCATATATTTGAACCGTCAATCCGAGTAGAAACTCCCCGCGAATCGTTAAATAAAGTCGACCGCACATACAAGGGGCCACGTGTGTAGTTGCAGGCGTCGTAATGGACGCGTTTGTCCGCGGTCCATTAAAAACACATCGGTTTCATTTGCACAGACCCACCAACCGGATGGCAATGAGTTTTGACCAAAGGGATCAAAAGAGAGAATCGAGAAGGCGGAAAAAAAAAACGAAGCAGAAGAGACGAACGATACGAAAGAGAACTCGCGGCAATCCATTTACATATATCCACAACTAAACGAAAATCAACAAGTATTTCTGGAAGCACTTCAGGTATTCCCCTCGACAACAATCTATCACGTGTCCCCAACTGGCGATTTAACGTACGTTTATATGCGCCGATAAACCTTGATGACCCGGTAACCATCGAGACTTCGGTGTCTCTACACTCCCAGGTAAACGTACTGTCAATATTTAACTGGCCATTAAACCAAAAGGATCGAACATCAATCCCGTTTCCCTCTTCTCTCGACTCAATGTTTTAACGAAAAGGAAACATCGGTTCAATGTCTGTAATCTTTTCTCTCATAGTTTAACAATGTAATCAATCAAAAGTCCATTCACACACTGTTGACATTTTTTTCTCTTGAATTCCCGTCAAGAACATTACAAACTGAAGATATTTTCACTGAATTTTTAAAGGACTGTAGCAGTTGCGACGTACTTTGCTTGTCTATAATCGTTATATCGGAGTATATGCCAAAAGAAAATGTATTCGATAAAGAAAATCGGTACAATATATTCAATATAGTCACCATGTATGCTTCTCCATTCTATAATGAAAATATATAACTATTACATGCAATGTGTAGTATTTTATTTGCTTTTTAATTAAATTTATATATATAGGTATATATATATTTTTTTTGATCACGTATTACGAATAAAACTCATTGCGTTGGTTATGTACTTCCATTATGGAATGAAAAAACAAAGAGGAATATATTGTATATTATCAAGTATAATATATTCTACATATGTATAATGAATATATATGTGAATTATTTAAAGGCATTT
>NW_011887746.1:1027611-1029182 GCF_000806365.1 Fopius arisanus | reverse complement strand
TGAACAACTCCATATAAACCTCCCCACTGATTGACTGCCCCCAACCAAGAATAAGTCATCAAACATTATTTCCAATGAGTTATTATTGCAGCCCCGCTCATTCATTCACACCGAGACCATCGACTTTTTCTCAGAAGAAACATTACGAGGCTTATCCAAATAATTTACATTCACAACGCACATACCCACGACTCCGGCTTTAAAGGAAAGAATAAAAAAATAAAAATCCAAAGGCATAACGCGCGTGATTCCGTGCCATGTGCCCCACAACCTGCGCATATTCGTACCTAATATACGATATAAATAGAAGGGTTTCTTTCCTGTTGAGACTCAATCAACACCACCTATTTATTTTATTTCATTTCACCTCAACAGCAGTCACGTTTCAATCCACATTCTATTATTAAATTATTCAATTCAAGAAGGAGGGGCTCAGCTCCCCCCCCCTTCCCTACTCGTCCTCCCCCTTCTCCTACCCCTTCAATTTGCTTTTTCACATTCGCCACTGGCATTACAAAGTAAAATCGTAATTTCTCCAACGAGCGGAGTCATACCACTAAATCCAACCTCAATTGAAATTTTGTTTGTAAGCCACGTGCAATGCACTCCAATTTTCTTAAGCTCCATTGCAATCTTCAGACTGGAAATTTCAGCGAATATTCGAGCATAACTTCCCATATTCCAGATAGTCACTGGGTACCGAGACAAATTAAAGAGATCCTCTAACTTTCTTTATTGTCGCAAGATATAGTTTCACGTTTTTGTAAGACTCCTAAACGATTTATCGATATATCCGCCATTTTTTTTTATTATCCTCAACTATTTTCAGGGGAAAAAACTGTTTCTAATAAAGACGTTTTACTTGATGTAGGAAAATCCGGAAATGCAGCAATTGATTTTGTTTTTCCACTGGGAGAAAAGATATTTGCAAGATTTTTCAATTCACGATAGTAAATGATCAGTGGCTGTAATGCTCCCGTCTTCTTCGGTTTATGGGAGGATTCCTCCCTTCTTTTCAGATTGAGGGAATATCCTGTATATTTATTGGAAAGCTCATTGAATAAACTTTAGAAAAATAAATGAGATATGTTATTCCACCATTTTTCATGGAGTTACAGCGTTTTAACCCTAACACCGTGATTTTCATGTTTTATCTAAATTTCCAGATTAGTTATTGTTATCGACATAAAAAAATAACATCAATTGTATCTGACGTAGTTGCGTTTATATAGAGTTATTGAAGTTTTTTGTTTTTTTCACCGTTATGTTCAGTTCTAAAATCCCCGTTTATTGCTAATTATTAAGGCAGCATCCGATATAATTTATGGGAATATATTATGTACCACACAAAGGCCTGAGCTTTTCACAATGTAGTTTGATTTCCCCAATTCCATTGATTTGATCAAGAGTTATCGATGACCATGTATCCAACGTTATGTCACGTTTCAAAAAAAAAATCCATAATAATTACTATGAATTCGTAATAATTAAAAATTAATCCATTATTATTATCATCTGTAATAATTATTATGATTTTTTTTAATTTCAAAACGTGACATGTTGAATGAGAT
>NW_011887746.1:1023605-1026156 GCF_000806365.1 Fopius arisanus | reverse complement strand
CCCCCGAAAAATGACTGTCAGTGTGAGTGACGATAACTAATTAAAAAAAAAAGGCACGACTGATGGAGGAGCCAAGTTTGAAGGAGGACCCCACCCCGGAAAAGTTTTCCAAAAGTTTTTGGGGTAAGACTAGTCGGTTTGAAGAGCCTTCAAGTTTTCGTGTGGCAATAAAGGCAGGCATTAGTTCAATCTAAACATCCTGTCTCTGCAGTCGCATCTCGGAAGAACGGAAAACAGTTTACAATGTTCTGTTACTACGAATGAAATTTAACCGACACCACAGAGGGATGAGAGGATAAAAGTTTGATACCCGTGTACGTACAAGCAAACCGAATACGTGTGTGAAAATTGTACAAATTGAAAAGGCACATCTCACGTGACAGCCTTAAATCACTCGTTATCAAATACCTATTATTTTCACCTATAAATACAACCTCTGACAGCTCCAGATATATATTGACTGACAAAAGTGGTTATCTCACGATATTTTATTGCCCCTTTTTGAGCCCTCACTTCTTTTTTTACCAAAGAGACTCGAGTATTGCTTCGATATTTATGACTCAATATACGAACGAAGAGAAAAGGAAATAGGAAAAAATTTTTTTCATTAAATCCAGCATCATTTAACGAACCTCAAGCCAATACCAATAATTATAGTCGCTATTTTGATTAAATTACGGAATACCGTGAATACCGTGAATACCGTCAACGACCAATCGATGACCAACGGAATCACCAATGAATTGACAATGATTATCATCTCGGTTTTATGAAATTTCCTCGACGTGGGTGTTTATAACTCTTGTGCAATAAGAGACTGGAGTACATGGAGGTGTTGAGGAATGACGGGACTGGCGTAGAAGGAGAGAAAAAACGAAATAAAAAAAAATGCAAAAGAATAACAGATGTGAAATAAAAGAAAAAATTGCTACAGGTATATGAGAGAGTGACGCCTCTGGGTCGTCTCTTTCTCTCTGGAGGTAGACGATGAAAAATCTTGGCGGGCGCGAGTGACGTTCATTGGGAAATTGCGAGAGAGACGCCTCGAGACAGGATGAATAATGTTGCCGCACTTCCGTCTTTAAACCCGACTTGCACATACACATAACCCCCTCCCTCTCCCAAAACCCCCTACAACTTTTCCAACTTTTACATGGTCCCGCGTTTTCGTTTCTTCAACGCTTCAAGATCATCTTCATCTCCGATCTGCACTGGCATTTCAAGAGATCGTTGGAATTTACTCGCGGAGAAACTTCACTACTTGACACCCCATTTTTCCTATAATTTTTCAGACATTCGGTGATATTTTCTTTGGCCTCTCGAGGGCTCTTGGGAGTGATGAGTTTTATTGCTCCGCACGGAGGGATTTGCCGATTCACTCGGAGGGAATACAAGTGCAGAATTTTTAACGGATTAAAAAATAAACGGAATTTCAGTGTTGATTTTGTTAAATGAAACTCCTTTCTTGGACCATTATTGGATTTTCAAGATTGGAAACACCGAATCGTGTTGATTTCGAGTCATTTGTTCAATGGACTAGTGATATCGCCATGAATTATCGTCCATTTTTGATTATCAATTTTTGTCGAATATTTGGCTGGGAAACTATTGATTTTAAGAAATTTTATTGATTTTAGGAAATATCAAAGAACCTTCCTTATCGAAAATTTCTTCAGGCACAAAAATGGCGGTTATATTTCCGACAATCAATACTTTCCAAGATAAATCGGTAATTCAGAGAAATGTCAACTTTAAGTCACCTCATTAAATACAAAGTATTATTTTTCTTTTGCTACTTTTGCTGGTAGGCGGAAAAAATATCCCCGGAAAAAATAGCCCACACACCCAAAACGTGTTAAAACCCACCCAATTTGATAGACCATAGGAAAATTAGAGCCTCTAAAAAAATAGACAACGAAAAAAATAATTAAATTAAAAAATAATTAAATTGAGCGAGTTTTAACACGTTTTGAATGTGTGGGATATTTTTTCCATGGGATATTTTTTCCGGGATTCACTTTTGCTGTATCTCCCTCTTAACCATATAAAAACATAAAACTAATCGAGTTCGCCCAATACTAATACTAATACCAATACTAATCTTTCAACAATAAGGTTAATTTAGCAATGCCAAAGGAAATTTTATGAGTTAAATAAAAAGATGTAATTTTGTGAGTTCGGCAAAAAATCCGACAAATTTAAAAAAGAACGAAATTATAACTAAAAGCAATAGTGCTATTAATTGCAATGTACATCACGGTGAAATTTCCAAAATGAAAATTAATAATATGTGAGTAAACATAACTAGAAGAAGCATATTGCCTTCCGATAAGAAAAATAACAAATATATTATTAAAATGTTATGATGAAAAAATGAGGATAAAAGTTGGAGGTACAGAACACGTGGCAGAAATAAACGAGGCAATCTTCGAGAGGAGAAAGTATAACAACAAGGAGATTCAGAAATAATCTCTGGATCCTCGGAGGAATCGATCTGACTATTAAACAAGTGGTCTAACAAAAATCAAATCTCGATCTAAAAACCACTGGT